>NW_020954564.1:35728430-35736576 GCF_900497805.2 Vombatus ursinus
AAGAAATTAAAGCCACCTATAGTCATATGAAAAATGCTCTAAATCACTATTGATTAGAGAAATGCAAATCAAAACAACTCTGAGGTACCACATCACACCTTTCAGATTGGCCAACATGACAAAACAGGAAAGTGATAAATGTTGGAGAAGATGTGGGAAAATTGAAACACTAACACATTATTGGTGGAGTTGTAAAATGATCCAACCATTTTGGACAGCAATTTGGAACTATGCCCAAAGGGCATATCCTTTGACCTAGCAATAGAACTTCTAGGGCTGTATCCCAAAGAGATCATAAAAATGGGAAAACGACACACATGTACAAAAATATTTATAGCAGCTCTTTCTGTGGTGGCAAAGAATTGGAAATTGAGGGGATGCCCATCAATTGGGAAATGGCTGAACAAGTTGTGATATATGAATGTAACTGAATACTATTGTGCTATAAATGATGAGCAGGTGGACTTCAGAAAAATCTGGAAAGACTTGTATGGACTGATGCTGAGTGAAGTGAGCAGAACCAGGAGAACATTGTACACAGTAACAACCGCATCATGTGATGACTAACGTTGATAGACTTAGCCCTTCTCAGCAACACAAGGATCTAAGACATTTCCAAAGGTCTCATGATGGAAAATGCTATCCACATCCAAAGAAAGAATTGTAAAGTCTGAATGCAGATCGAAGCATACTATTTGCTATTTTTTTCTTCTGTTTTGTTTTCTTTACTCTTTCTGGTGGTTCCTCCTATTGGTTCTAAATCTTTCTTACAGAATCACTAATGTGAAAATATGTTTAATAGGAATATATATGTATAGCCTATATTAGATTGTGCACCATCTTGGGGAGGGAGGTGGAAATGGAGGGGGAGAAAATATAAAACCCAAAAGCTTAATGGAAGTGATTGTTGATAAATAAAAATAAATTAATAAAAAAAGTGTTTTGCTTCTGATCACCACCTCTCCCAAACTGTCTTCCTAGCAGCATCCCCTCACCCACTTCTCCTCCTACTTTCCTATATGGTAAGATACAGTTCTATATCCAATTGAGTGTGCATGTTATTCTCTCTTTGAACCAATTCCAATGAAGGTAAGGTTCAAGCATTGTCTGCCCCTCTCATCTTCCAGTTCACTGCAAAAGCTCTTTCATGTGAGATTCTACCTCTCCATTCCCCTTTCTCCCAGCAGATCTCTCTTAATCATTTTTTTCTAGATATTCCATCATAGTCATCTCTCCTTCTCATCCTTAATTTTATTTATTTATTTTTTAGCTATCATCCCATTATAATCAACTCACACCTGTACCCTCTGTCTATGATACTGCTTCTAACTCCTAATAATGATAAAATTCTTAGGAGTTACAGGTATCATCTTCCCATGCAGAAATGTATACAGTTTATCCTTATTGAATCCCTTATGATTTCTCATTCCTGTTTACCTTTCTATACTTCCCTTGAGTCTTGCATTTGAAAGTCAAATATTCTATTCAGCTCTGGTCTTTTTTTATCAGAAATACTTGACAGTTCTCTCTTTCATTGAATGTCCATGATTTCTCTGAAGGATTATATTCAGTTTTGCTGAAAAGGTGATTCTTGGTTGTAATACTAGCTCCTTTGCCCTCTAAGATATCATATTCCAAGCCCTCTGATCCTTTAATGTAGAAGCTGCCAAATTTTGTGTTACCCTGATTGTGGCTCCACAATATTTGAATTGTTTCTTTTTGGCTGCTTACAATATTTTCTCCTTTACCTGGGAGCTCTGGAATTTGGCTATAATATTCCTGGGAGTTTTCATTTTGGGTTCTCTTTCAGGAGATGATCAAGGGATTCCTTCAATTACTTTTTGCCCTCTGGTTCTAAGATATCAAGGCAGTTTTCCTTGATCATTTCTTGAAATATGATATCTGGATTTTTTTTAATCATGGCTTTCAGGTTGGCCAATAATTCATATATTATCTCTCCTGGATCTATCTTCCAGGTCAGCTGTTTTCTTCAAGGATATTTTCCACATTTTCTTCTATTTTTCATTCTTTTGATTTTGTTTTATTTCTTGATGCCTCAGAGAGATATCTTCCCCTTGGCCAATTGTAATTATTAAGGTATTATTTTCTTCAGTGAGCTTTTTCCCCCCTTTTTACTGTATTTTTTATTTTTAACATGTGTTTTTAAAACTTTGGATTACAAATTTTCTCCCTTCCTCCCTCCCCACCCACCCTCATTGAAAAGGCAAGCATCTCGATACATGTTATAGATGTGTAGTCATGCAAAACACTTCCATAGTAGTCCTGTTGTGAAAAACTAAGTATATGCCCCTTCATCCTATCCTATCCCCCATTTCTTCTTTTCTCTCTTTTCACACTGTCCCTCCTCAGAAGTGTTTGCTTTTGATTATCCCCTCCCCTAATCTGCCCTCCCCTCTATCAACCCCCTGCTCTCTTGTCCCCTTCCCCCCTTATTTTACTGTAGGGTAAGATAGATTTTCATACCCCACGGTGCATGTTATTCCCTCCTTAAGCCAAATCCTATGAGAATAAGATTCACTCATTCCTTCTCACCTTCCCCCATTTCCCCTCCACTGTAAAAACCTTTTCTTGTCTAACCCTAATTGCGCTCTTTTTTTGATCATGGCTTTCAGATAGTCCAATAATTTTTAAGTTCTCTCTCCTGGATCTATTTTCCAGGTCAGTTGTTTTTCCAATGGATATTTCACATTCTCTTCTATTTTTTTCATTCCTTTGGATTAGTGTTACAATGCCTTGATTTCTCAAATTGTCACTAGCTTCCAATCTCTCCATTCTAATTTTTGAGAAAGTACTTTCTTCAGTAAACTTTTGGATTTCCTTTTCCATTTGAACAATTTTGCTTTTTAGGGCATTCTTCTCCTCATTGGCTTTTTGGACCTCTTTTGCCATTTGGGTTAGGCTATTTTTTAAGGTGCTATTTTCTTCAGTATTTTTTTGGGTGTCCTTTAGCATCACTCTCAGTTTTTCCTCTACTTCTCTTACTTGCTTCTCAAAATCCTTTTTGAGCTCTTCCACGGCCTGGGACCAATTCATATTTTTCTTGGAGGTTTTGGAGGTAGGAGCTTTGGCTTCATTGTCTTCTTCTGGTTGTATGTTTTGATCTTTTTTGTCATCAAAGTAAGATAATATAGTCTGACTCTTTTTGTGCTTCTTGCTCATGATCTTGGCCAATTACTTGAGTTATAAACTCTTTGTTAAGGTAGGGGTCTGTTTCCAGTGTGGAGAATGTACTGTCCCAAGTTTCAGGGGTTTTGTGCAGCTGTTTTCAGATATTCTTCTAGGGACCTGTAAATTTTCAGTTCTTCCAAGGTGCTATGATCAAGGGTGAGGTATTTGCTCCTTACCTGGCCTGTGCTCTGGTCTATGAGTGACCACAAGCACTCTTATCTATCTTGGAACTGTGAGGATTTCCTCTCCACAGCCACTATAAGCTCCACCATGCCAGCGTTCCTCCTCGCCCTAGGACTGCCACCCAGAACTGTAATCCCAATCTAAGCATGAGCAAGGCAAGAGAAATCTGCACCAGCAGAGAGATCTCTGCAATTCCCTTCAGATCAGCCACTTGATTCCCCCTCAGTGTGTGGGCTAGAAGCTCAGGAGGCAACCACTGCCCCGGGGCAGAGCTTGGGGAATGGGCTGGAACCCCACCGTGCTTCTCTCTCACCACCGCAGAAACAGACTTTTCCCACTGACCTTCTAAGTTGTCATTGGCCTTCATGGGCTGAGAGGTCAGGAAACTGCCACAGCTGCCTGTGATTCAATCCTCTGAGGCCTGCTCCAGGTTTGCTGAGGCCTTGGCATCCATGCTGAACTGCACTCCTCTCCCTGCCCAGTGCAATATACCTTTCTGATCAACCGTCCATGCTATCTTTGGTTGGAAATTTGTTTCACTCTGTCTTTTTGTGGGTTCTGCTGCTTTAGAATTTGTTTAGAGCCATTTTTATAGGTATTTGGAGGGGTTTGGGGGAGAGCTCAAGCAAGTCACTGTTTTTACTTTGCCATCTTAGCTCTACTCCCCTTCAGTGAGCTTTTGTACCTCCTTTCCCATTTGGCCAATTCTTATTTTTAATGAGTTCTTCCTTCAGTGATTTTTTGGTATATCTTTTCCCATATGACCAATTCTACTTTTTTAAGGCATTCTTCTTTTCTTGGATTTTTGTGTCTCTTTTACCATTTTGCCTGTTATGTTTTTTAGAGGGATTAGCTCCTGTGTTAAATGATAAAGCTGGATCCAAAAAGTTCTTGAATACTTAAATTGTTGATCTGCTTTGAATAAGATAGGATTTAATGTGGATAAAGGTAAAATTTTACCTTTGGAGTTAAAAAATCAAGTTTGCAAGTATAATATAAGGAAAACGTGTTTATAGAGCAGTTCATGTGAAAATGATGTTTTTGTTTTGTTTTGTTTTGTTTTTTAAGAACTGGAGGCTTTAGTGGACAGCCCGCTCAATGTGATTCACCACTGTGACATGACGGCCAAATAAACTAATGTGCTCTTACATATGTGTCCAGGCATTTTTTGACAAAGGGGAACCAATCAATCCATCAGTAAAAAATTATTAATTACCTACTATGTGCCAGGCACTGTGTTAAGTGATGAAAATATAGGGGAACAAATTAGAGAAATTAGGAAACTGCTAACTTTCCTAAATACCTCCAGAATACTTCCTCTTAAAGTCTCTGCTCCTTAAATCCTAGTAGCAGATTCTTTCCAACTTCTGTATTCTGCCACTTGGAGAAGAAAGAATGATGCTTTTTTTCTGATATCTGGTTTACCTGTGCCATTCACGAAGCTTCACCCTTAGGTGAGAACAGCTAGAATTCAGTGGAAATAGACATTTACATTGTAATCACTGGAATTTACAACATGAAAGCAACTCACTAAGTCCCTTCCTTGTCTGCAAGTAAACAGCTATTTGGCTAATATGCAGACTTCCATCTCTAAGTCTGAGGGCTCTATGTGATCAATAGCTTAAACGATGTCATCTTTTTTTTCTCTCTGATGCTTAATGGAAATTTCAAAATGATGTGGTCTGGTTGATCTATGCTTAGCAAAGGTGTTTTAACTGTTTGATAAGATCCAGCACAGAGTCTAAGTTAAAAAAAAATATTTTCTATAGGGAATGATAACTTAAAGGGAATGAATAGACTTGTTTTTCCCATTCTTTAGTTCCTTCTGTACAAATTTACTTCTCAGTGAGGGGTAAAATGGGTTCCAGCTAGGGCATTACAGCCACAAATTTAAGATAGACCAGAGAGGATCACAGCCCAGAAGCTTCACTCATGACTCCCACCAAACAATAGGAATTGGCCAGGTCAAATCTATGGTAAGGCTGTCAAAGGAGACCTTTATCTTTTCCTCTCTCTCACTGGACATTCTTTTCTCCTTTCTGGTGTCCTCCTGATGTTTCTCTTATTGGATGACATTAATCATGTTAGTTGTATCAAGTTCTGGAAATTCAACTGAAATAGTACTATAATCATTTTAGAAAGTTTGGCTTAACCATCTACACAGAGGGAAAAAAAAACAAGTGTATGAATGATGTCTATTGCCCATATTATGATATACAGTTAATGGGACAACCTACAGGGCTTCCTCATCAGAGTATGATGTGACTCTGTACATTATCATTCATACATAACTAATGTTTTTCTACTGCTGTATTCCTTATTACTGAAATTCCCCCAAATGAAAAATAAGTTGGTCCTAGAATTAAATGAGAGGAAGATATTGGGCTGGAATGCTGAATTGCATATCTCTTTTAATAATCTCAAACATTTCCCAGAAATAGGCCTGTTTTTTTTTAATGTTCACTGTTCTGCTGCTGCTATTGTGTGGCTGAGCACTGGAACACTATAGCTACTGAAGAATTAAAATAATTGTCATGCAGAAGGTAATGAATAGGTACAGGCTGTTAACATATAACAAAAAAGGTACTTCCAAAGAGAAGTGGAATAAGAGAAATCATTAAAGTAATGTGTAACTAAAAACAATGATGGGCTGGTCACATGGAAAGTTGAAGACATACCAGGGTGGACAGTCTGAGTGCCCCATTGGTATCCTTGCCATGTTAAGGGAAAGTGAGGAAGTCCTCCAGTATGTTGGGTGGAGCCTTTGTGGCAAGTTTTTGGGAGAGTATGGGTAAGAGTCAAATAGGATGGGCAAAAGTACATGGGCTGCAAGCTGTATGAGTGGAAAAACATCCAAACTGATGAGATCACAGACCCATTCTGACATTTGGTATCTGGCTGGGCATTTTTATTCAGTCTAGTTCTTTGTTTGGCTTCCCAAATACCTGAAAGGTAAGACAGTGATTCTTTGGAGAAGGGAAAGTACATGAAATGCTACTAGAAATTCATTGTTTACATGAAACTCTTTTTCTTGTTTTTAACAGATTAATGTGATACCAAACCAATATTTTCCTCAATTGTTTTGATTTTTATTAGTCTGTTTTGGAATATTTCTGTGATTTAAGAGCCTAATCAGGTTGCCTAGACTATCCTTTTCTGGAAAACTTCATCTGTGATCTTAACTGCCAATTAGCAGCTTTCCTTTATAGCTTCCAGGAGCACACTAGTGCATTTGCTTGGCTGAGCTCTTGTATTATGCACCTCATTCACTTTGCCCTAAGAAGTGTCTTGGATCCTATGCCTTCTCACATCCATTCTGTCTATACTGATACCTAGAAGAGATACAGCTGAAAAAAAAACTGGGACAAAAACTGCCTATGAATGTTCAGCAAGGAGGTTATCTTCTCTAAAGATAGAAAAAAAAAGTTTAGGGACCTCTAGGTCATGAAACTAACATCGGAGGACTAGACATTTCTTCTGATCCTCATGACCTATCAAACCTTTCCAAAATAGGAATTATATCCAAGAGATCATTTCAACTGTCTCAGTAGTCCAGCACATCAAAAATCCAAACAAGGTAAAAACCTGATGACCAAATAACAGAACAGCCTAATACCTAACCCTAAATGTGCTCACTTAGCACTTTCTTCCCTGCCTGTCATCATGGTCCAGCAGCATGTCTGCACAAGCTGATTCACAACCTTGTAATAGAATTCAACTCTTTTCCCTTCCTTCTCCCAATTCCAAGAAAACCCAAAAGGTAGAAGCTTGTTCTGGTTAGGTCAGCCTTGTGGTAGCACTTTGTGTTACAATAGAGCATAGTCAGAGAACTGAGGAACAGAGGAAATTGGGCAAGAGATGTGTGTGTCTATAGGTAGCTGTGTGGCACCCCACAGGTGAAATGACGAAAAAAAGGTAAGAATGAAGGGGAAATAGTATTTCCAGTCTTTAAACTATATCATAAAGCTGTACTGACCAAAACCCATCAAAACTATAGGTTAAAACTGCAGGTTAAAAAATAAAGTAGTTTAATTGGACAGACTAAAATAATGAGATTTGGAAACAATGAAATTCAATTACTCTGTGTTCAATAAACCAGAAAACCAAAATTACTTAGCAAAGAGCTTCCTGTATGATGAAAAACATCATGAAAACAAACAAACAAACAAACAAAACTTCTGGGAAAACTTGAAAGCAATTTGTCAGAAATTAGGGTCATATCAATACCTTACACTATATTCCATAATATATTTTAAATTGAAATATAACCTTAGTATTAAAGACTACAGTATTAAGAAATAGAAGAACTCATATACCTCTCATAGTTATGGGTAGGAGAAGTATTCCTAACCTAAAAAGGGATAAAGGCAATTACAAAAGAAAATAGATAACTTTGTTTACATAGTATTGGAAAGCTCCTGCACAAATGAAATTAATGGACCCAGGATAAGAAAGGAAACAACTGAATGGGAAAAATCTTCATATCAAATTTATCTAAGGGTTTGGTATCCAAGATGTATAATGTTAATAGATATACACATATATACATACATGTGTACACAATACACAAGCACACAGGCATGTTGTATATATAGATATGCATGTACATATACATATATACATACTTACATGGATATACATCTATTAAATACCACACTCTTATCAGAGAAAATTGATACAAAGATTTGCCTCATTTGACTGCTTTCCTTTTTATCCTGGGTGCCATTAATCTCATGTATATATATATATATATATATATATGAGGCAGCTAGGT
>NW_020954564.1:35736676-35879674 GCF_900497805.2 Vombatus ursinus
TGTGTGTGTGTGTGTGTGTATGTGTATATATGTATACATGTGTATGTATATATACATGCACACACATATATATGTATATGCATGCACACACACACACACACACACACACACACACACACACACACACACACATATATATATATATATATATATATATATATATATATATATATATATATATATGAGGCAGCTAGGTGGTACTATGGATAGAGGGCTGATCCTGGAGTCAGGGAGCTTCATCTTCCTGAATTCAAATATAGCCTCAGACTACCTGTCTGACCCTGGGCAAGTCACTTACCCCTGTTTGCCTCAGATATATGAAGACAATAACCCTATCTCTTTGCAGAGGTGAGAGGTCCACAAGTGTGGTGTATTGCACATAATCTGAGGCTATTTTTTTAATGTATTGTTCAGTTATGCTGATTGCTCCCCTTTCCTTTTCCTTTCCTTTCCTTTTTTTTTAATTTTCCTTTCAAAAATACTATTTACTATCAGGGATGGTTCTCTAGGAAGGGAAGATGGAAATCTGCTTGGGGGAAATTATAGCATTTAAAAAAAAGGAGACACCAATAAGCACATTAAAAAAAATAAAAGAAGGGGCAGTTAAGTGGTGCAGTGTATAGAGTACTGGTCCTGAAGTCAGGAGGACCTGAGTTCAAATCTGGCCTCAGACCAAACACTTGACGTTTACTAGCTGTATGACCCTAGGCAAATCACTTAAACCCAATTGCCTAAAAATAAAAAAAAATAAAATAAAAGAAGCAGGTGTAGGAATATTCTTTTCTACAGAGAAAGGAAGATAAAGTTGTTTTCAAAGAAGCAAATTGATTAATGCTCATCAAGTTGAAGTGACATGGTCAAGGGAGTCCCTAAGAGTGTTCTGGACTCTTTTCTCCCAGGGAATATCTAGTAGAAAAGATTTGTCTCTGGAATGCCAGGGATTACTCCACCCTTAATGTTCCTTCTTTGGTAATACCTTAAATGAAACTTAATTAATAAGCCCCTCTGTGGCCTGCCTGAGGCAATATAAGGTAGTGCCTAGAGAACTGACCTTAAAGCAAAGCAGAATTGTGTTCTAGATTTGGCTCTGGCACATACAGACTACATGACCCCAGCCAAATCATTTAATCTCTCAGTGTACTAGGCAACTCTCTGAAAATACAAATTACAGAAAAGGTGCAGATCTGTATTGACAGAGGAAAATTTATAACTCTGGAGTTCTTTATAGTAATGAAATCACAGGTCTGGTTCCTATCCCTATTCCCCTCTGACTTGAGCTTAGACTTCTACATCATTACATAAGCTACACCACAGCATCACGATATAATTCATATATTCCACAGTATGTTGTCCATAGATTGCTAACTCTAATGAGTGGATCATAGTGTTTTTTTTTAAATATATTTGTATTCGGTTAAATATTTCCCAATAACATGTAAAACATGTTTAACAATCTTTAAAAAAATGAATCCCAGATTCTTTCCCCCCCAATCTTTTGCCCTCCTTGAGAAGACAAGCAATTTGATATTGATTGTACATGAGAAGTTATGTAAATATATATTTCCACATTAGCCTTGTTGCAAAAGAAAACACGAACAAAATAAAGTAGAAAAAAGTATGCTTCAATCTGCATTCAGAAATTTTTCTCCCTTAGGAGGTAGATAGCATCTTCAGTTCTTTTGGAAATGTATTAAATCATTGTCTTGATCACAGTAGCCAGGCCTTTCTCAGTTGATCATCCTTACAATATTGCTTTAACTGTATGCAATGTCCTCCGGCTGCTCACTTTACTTTGCATCAATTCATGTAAGTTTTTCCAGGTTTTTCTGAAACCATCTTCCTCATCATTTCTTATAGCACAGTAGTATTCAATAAGAATCATATACCATAACTTGTTTAGCCATTCCTCAACTGATGGACATTCCCTTAATTTCTAATTCATTGTTACCATAAAAAGCTGCTATAAATTTTTTTTTCTAGAAATAGGCCCTTTTGCTTTTTCTTTGATCTCTCTGGGATATATACCTGGTAGTGGTGTTTCTAGGTCAGAGGACACCCACAGTTTTATAGCTCTTTGGGCATAGTTCCAAATTGTTCTTCAGAAAAGTTTGACTAGTTTACAACTCCACCGATAGTGCATTGGTGTCCCAATTTTTCCACATCTCCTCAACCATTTTCCATTTTCCATTTCTGTAATGTTAGCCTATCTGATAGATATAAGGTGGTATTTCAGTTAGTTGAATTTGCATTTCTACTACTAATCAGTAGTAATTTAGAGCATTTTAAAAATATGACTACTGGGAACTTTGATTTCTTTTGAAAACTGCCTGTTCATATCTTTTGACCATTTGACATCTGGGGAATAGTTCATATTTTTATTAATTTGACTCATTTGCCTATATATTTGAGAAAGGAGGCCTTTACCAGAGAAACTTGCTGCAAAAATTTAACCCATTTTCTTGTTTTCCTTTTAATTTTAGTTTCATTAGTTTCATTTATGCAAAAGCTTTTTTATTTTCATGTGATCAAAATTATCTCTTTATTTCCCATGATCCACTTTATCTTTTATTTGGTCATAAATTCTTCCCTTATCCATAGATCTGACAGGTAAATTTTAATTTACTTATTATATCACCCTTTTTATCTAAATCATTTAACCATTTTGACCTTATCTTGGTATGTGGTGTGAGATGTTGGCCTATCACTAGTTTCCACCAAACCACTTCATAGTTTTGTTAGCAATTTTTGTCAAATTTTGAGTCTTACATCAAAAGTTTGGATCTTTGGGTTTATCAAAAACTAGATTAATGGAATTATTTACTATTGTGTATCGTCTACGTAATCTCTTCCACTGATTCACCACTACTACCACCAGTACTAGATTGTTTTGATGATTACTACTTTGTAATATAGTTTGAGATCTGGAACTGCTAGACCATCTTCCGTCACATTTTTGTTTCATCGATTCCTTTGATATTCTTAACCCTTCATTCTTTTTTCTTTTTTTTTTGGCAATTGGGGTTAAGTGACTTGCCCAGGATCACATAGCTAGTAAGTGTCAAGACTTTGGTCTGAGGCTGGATTTGAACTCAAGTGCTCCTGACTTCAGGGCCAGTGCTCTATCCACTGCACCACCTAGCTGCCCCTCAATCCTTCATTCTTTCAGATGAATTTAGTTATTAATTTTTTTTAGCTCTCTAAAATAATTCTTTGGTTGTTTGATTGGTATGACACTGAATAAGTAAATTAACTTAGGTAGGATTGTCATTTTTTATTACGTTGGCTCAGCCTACCCATAAGTAAGTAATACATCTCCAATTGTTTAGATCTGTCTTTATTTGTGTGAAAAGTGTTTTGTAATTGTGTTCATATAATTCTGGGGTTTATCTTGGCAAGTAGATGTTCATGTATTTTGTATTGTATGCAGTTATTTTAAATGGAATTTCACTTTTTATCTCCTGTTGCTGTTTTTTTAGTAATGTATATAAATACTCATGATTCATGTGGGTTTATTTTATATCCTGTAATTTCGCTGAAGTTGTTGATTGTTTCAACTAGTTTTTTTTAGTTGATTCTCTAGGGTTGTCTAAGTATACCATTATCATCACCTGCAAAGAATAATTTTGTTTCCTCATTGCCTATTTTTATTCCTTCAATTCCTTTCTCTTGTCTGATTGCTGTACCTAGTATTTCTAGTACCACATTGAATAATAGCAGTGATAATGGATATCCTTGCTCCACCCCTGATCTTATTGAGAAGGCTTCAATTTTGTCCCTTTTCCAAATAATACTTGCTGTTGGTTTTACATAGATATTATTTATTGTTTTAAGAAAGTCTCCATTGAAGATGTGAGAAAATTGGAACATTAATGCATTGTTGGCAGAGTTGTGAACTGATCCATCCATTTTAAAGAGTGACTTGGAACTATGCCCAAAAAGCTATAAAAAATGTGCACACCCTTTGACCCAGCAATAGCACTTCTAGGGCTGTATCCCAAAGAGATCATACAAATGGGAAAAGCACCCACATGTACAAAAATATTTATAGTAGCTCTTTCTGTGGTGGCAAAGAATTAGAAATGGAGGGGATGCCCATCAATCAGGGAATGGCTGAACAAGTTGTGGTAATGAATGTAATGGAATACTGTTGTGCTATAAGAAATGATGAGCAAGCAGACTTCAGAAAAACCTGAAAAGACTTGTATGGACTAATGCTGAGTGAATTGAGCAGAACCAGCCAAATGTTATACACAGTAACAGCCACATTTTGTGATGACTAACTTTGATAGACTTTAGTTTTTCTCAGCAATGCAAGGATCTAAGACATCTCCAAAAGTCTCATGATGGAAAATGCTATCCACATCCAGAGAAAGAACTATGGAGTTTGAATGCAGATCAAAGCATACTATTTGCTATTTTTTTTCTTCTGTTTTGTTTTGTTTCCTCTTTCTTGTGGTTCCTCCTATTGGTTCTAATTCTTCTTTATAACATGACTAATGTGAAAATATGTTTAATAGGAATGTATATGGAAAGCCTATATCAGATTGCATGCCATCTTGGGGAGGGAGGTGGAGATGGAGGGGGAGAAAATATAAAACTCAAAAGCTTACGGAAGTGATTATTGAAAACTAAAAATAAATTAATTTAAAAAAAGAAAGTTTCCATTGATTCCTATTCTTTTTAATGTTTTAGTAAGAATGAGTATTGTATTTTGTCAAATGCTTTTTCTGCATCAGTCATATAATTATATTCTTTTTGTTGTTCTTCTTGTTAACATGGTCAATTATGCTGATAGTTTTCCTAATATTGAACCAGATCTGAATTACTGGTATAAATCTCACCTGGTAATAGTTGTTGTGATATATTGCTGTAATATCCTTGCTAATGTTTTATTTAGAAGTTTTGCGTCAACATTCATTAAGGAAGTTGGTCTGGTTTTCCTTTCTCTGCTTTTGTTATTCTTGATTCAGGTATCAGGTCCATATTTTTGTCATAAAAGGAATTCAGTAAGGCTCTTTCTTTACCTATTTTTCCAAATAGTTTACATAGTACTGGGATTAATTGTTCCTTAAATTTTTGGTAGAGTTCACTTGTAAAATCCATCTGCTCCTGGGGATTTTTTCTTAGGGAGCTTATTTATGGATTGTTCATTTTTTTTTCTAAGATAGGATTACTTAAGCATTCTATTTCTTCTTCTGTCAGTCTGGGCAGTTTATATTTTTGTAAATATTCATCCATTTAACTCAGATTATTAGTTTTCCTGATATATAATTGGGCAAAATAACTCTTAATAATTACTTTAATTTCATCTTTATTGATGGTGAATTCAACCTTTTCATTTTGAAATACTAGTAATTTGATTTTCTTCTTTCTTTTTATAAAATTAAATTAACCAAAATTTTATCTATTTTATTAGATTTTCATAAATCCAGCTCCTAGTTTCATTTATTAGTTCAAATTTTTCTACTTTCAATTTTATTTTTGATTTTCAGGATTTCCATTTTATTATTTAGTTGGGGATTTTTAATTTGTTCTTTTTCTAGGTTTTTTAGTTGCAAGACAAATTTATTGATCTGCCTTTTGTCTCTTTTGTGGATGAAAGTGTTTAGAGATATAAATTTCCCCGTAAGTATTGCTTTGGCTGCATCCCACAAATTTTGGAATGTTGTCTTTTTGTTGTCATTCTCTTTAATGAAATTATGGATTGTTTCTATGATTTGTTCTTTGACTCACTCAATCTTTAGGATTATATTAATTTCCAATTAATTTTAATCTATACTTCCATGTCCCTTTATTAAATGCAATTTTTATTGCATTATAGTCTGAAAAAGTTGCATTTAATATTTCATATCATAGTGTTTTGAAGACAAAATTTTTGGTTCCATCTTTCAATGGGGCTAGTTAGCTTGGACTTCTTCCATGGCTAAAATTTTATCCCCAGCTAGCCAATTTGCTCATACATTCTAATCAGAAGGAAGTCATAGTATTCCAGTGGTGTTTTACATGCTGGGAAGAAATTCACCAGGTGAAGGGGATGTGACATTTCAGGCATAGAGAACACAAAGGTGGGAAAATATGGGTTGTATATGGGACATAATGAATGGAACAAAGAAGGGAGAAATGAAAAAAAAAGGTTGGAGAAGATAGTATCAGCTTGCAAAGGGTTTTGAATGTCAGACTAAACAGTTTGAATTTTGTACACTATAGAGAGCTATTGATAGCCTTTGTGCAAAGGAGTAAAAGGCGTGACCAGATCTATAAAGGCAATAACCTCTATTCTTTAGTGGATTCATTCTATAATTTGATATAACCAGATATCCAATGTGTTCAAAGTGAATCTCTTTTGTAATTGCCTAATCTTGTTATCTTAGGAATAGCTAGGTGGCTCAGTGGATAGAATGCCAGGCTTGAAGTTAAGAAGATTCATCTCTCTGAGTTCAGATCTGGCTCAGACAATTACTTGGGGTGGGGATAGAGACTTTCAATAGACTACAAAGTAGTAGCTGTGTGACGCTGGGCAAGTCAGTTAACCTTGTTTGCCTCTGTTCCTCAACTGTAGAATGAGATGGAGAAGGAAATGGAAAACCACTCTGGTATCTTTGCCAAGAGAACTTCAAATGAGGTCATGAAAAGTTGGACGTGACTGAATAACAACAATAAATTTTGTTATCTGTGTATCATAAAAGATTGCACTAAACAGAGTAATCTACTTCAAACAGTAGATGAAACCATCCAAACTAAGTCTGAGTCTTCTCCATGACTAGATATGTAGTCATTTTCTGGGTTCCTGTGAGATTCTTTAAAATTGCTTAAACCTTTTGCAATGCTTCTGAGAAAACCAAACCTAAAATAACCCTTCAGTTACCATAGCCAGGTATGAGTATGAGTATAATGATATTCATTATATTGTATTCTTTTTACAGAATCTTACTTTGTAGTCTATTGAAAGTCTTTATCCCCACCCTAAGGCCAAGACTAAGTCAAGACCTCCTGTGGAATTGTGCTCATCATCAAGCTTCATAAAAATCTTTGTTTTAGAAAGAGGAGGGGGAATGGGGTAAATTGAAACAACACTGGATTTTGATTCAGAAGATCTGACTTCTATTTTTTTTCTTTCTCAGTACTTACATGACATTCAGCAAGTCACTTAACTTCTGTGGTCATCAGTTTTTTCCATTATAAAATGAGGGAATTGGATCTTATTACCTAGTCAATTCCTCTCCATTCGAAATCCCATGGGTCTATGACTCTAAGACTGAAGGAATAACAGGTATACCTAGTTGTTATCTTGAATAGAAACAAACTTGATGTTATATAGTGTCTATAGTTTCTACCTTTGATGCTATCTGTGGTTTAAACTCCAGATGTCTTGAGACATCTGGAAGTTGGGCAAAAACTTAACTTATCCCTCTGAAAAATGACCCATAGCCAAATGATGCAAAAAAATCTTACACTCTCAGGTTGACTTTCAGTGAAGTCTTGAAGGAGTTAATATTTTTTCCCTTTCTGATAAGGTTAAAGATGTGACACAGACTACTCCTAGAACCACAAGGAAGAGTATTTATTAAATATAGTTATTTTCCTTTCATCTAGTTGGCTGATGCTCCCAACCATAATCTAATTTCCTCTGAAATTTTCCATGGAACAGGATGGGAGTTCCAAACCCCACAGCATGTAGCCATTTCTTAATGACCAGTGGTAAAGTCTGATGTAGTCATCCCAGGAGTGGTTGCTAGTGAATGGAAGAAGCTCAGAGATAAAAATAACCCACTGAGGAGAGAGATAATTGGCTTTGCTGATTTGTGATTTCTGTACTATTTAATTTAGGGAACTATTTCATCTGTGTTCAGATCAGAGGATAGAGATGTTTCAGTGTACTCCATCTCTGGTATTGAAAGGTCATCTCAACTACCAATGGGGAATAAATAGCTCCGTACTTATAAAAATAGACCATACATTCAGACGACCAGAAAAATTACTTTGAAAGTATTGTTTAAGAAAATTGTGTCTTCTCTCTCTGAAGAGCCCACATTGTTCAGAATGGGTAGAAGCTCCAGGAAGGTAAATTTATACTCAGTACAAAAGCCAATTTCCTAACAATTTTTCTTGATTTCTCAAAGTAGAATGGGTTGCTTTGAAGATGATAAGTTCCCTGAAAATGAAGGTCTTCGAGTGGAGGCTGAATGACAACTAGTTGGGGGTACTGTAGAGATTCATGATTTGGGGAGTGGGAGGAGGGTTGAACAAGATGACCCATGGAATCATTTCTCTTTCTAAGAGCTTATTATGCTACATGTTAAGATAGGCAGTTTTTTTTTATCATGGGAATGACTAATATCAGCCCACAGATGGAATCTCCAGGGACTTATTCTCTTTTTTGAAAGGGGCCATGTTTGCCCAGATCAATTTCTGTATCATGATATTTTCCCCATATTATCACAGTGTTAGAGTTGGAAAGGACTGCTAATATCATTTAATCCAACCCCCTCATTTTACAGATGACACAACTGAGACCTGGGGACATTAAGGGACTTAACTAGTGTCTTATAGTCAATATGTCTCCAAAGCATAATTTGAATCTACATACTCCAAATCCATAACCAGTCACCCTTCTATTGTGCTATATTTTCTTCACTTAAGTTCAAACTGTGGTGTAGGAATAAGCTTGGGTTCTCATTTTTTCACAAGAGGAGCACATCTAGGAAAGGGTTCAACAAAGACCCAGCAAAGGACACTTTAGCTAAAGTCCATTTCCAGGTTAGCTTCAAGTAATGAATTTTTGACTACCTGGGCTCTTGAAAACTTTCTACCAAATTGGGGAGGGGGAGAGTGGGAATGGGACAAGATTATGATCTTGGCTAGTTGAGGGAGTGTACATTCTCATGAAATTACAAATCCTAGAAGACTGAAGGAAGATTTCATTTTACTTGATTATTTAGTATTGATAGAATCTGAAATGGAGGGAGTCAACAGACCAGGATTTGAAGCCCAGCTCTGATACTTATTTACTGTGTGACCTTGGGCAAGTCCTATACCCTCTGTATACCTCAGTTTCCTCACTTATGAAATGAAGACATCTTCCTGTAGGTTTATTGAAAGGTGTTGTAGAAATATAACATGTGAATTATCATAAACTGTCAACTATTATCATTCTTTATTGGATATTAGTGAAAGTAAAAATCATGAAAACTGGAAGAACAACCACCCTGAACTTTTGCAGTGTGATTCAGTGGAAAGAAAACTAGACTTGAGGTCAAAAGAACTGAGTTCTAGTTTTGGCTCTGATACTAACTTTCCATGTGACCTCAAAAAAGTAAAAAAAAAAAAATAAATCCAGACTTTGTTTTCCTTCATCTGTAAAATGATTGGGTTGGAATGGATAGTCTCTAAGGTTCCTTCCAGCTCCTAATCCTATGCCCTTTCAAACCAGACTCTTAACTTACCCCCTCCCACCCTTCTCTCCTCAGATCCCCAGAAAAGAATCTGGAAAGTCCTTTACAGTTCTAATGTGGTCCAAGGACCTTTTCAGCTCCAATATTCCATGTTTTATGTAAATTAGGCTAAAGTCCATTTGCATAAGTCTGTATTCTAGCATTCTATATTGTTAGGACCTTTTCAGCCCTAATATTTCATGTTCTGTTTTCTAGCATTTTCCCTTCTAAGGTCCATTCTGCGTTCTATGAGACATTTGGAAAATCCCAAATAATCTGTTTCCCTCCTGCCTTGTTATTTGTCATTCTATGTCCTCATTTCCACTTTTGGTTTGCTATTGCTGAAGAGCTATTTAAATAGTGTTCATTACTTAAAATAAGGAAAATAACTCCAGAATTATATTCCCAGCCAGTCTCAGTCTCTTGAGTTAGGAAAGTGAGGTTGAGGATGTGAGCCATGGGTATTTATCTTGTAGAGCTTTGCTAATGAACATTTAAGCCAAGTTTAAACAACAACAAAAACAATGCAAGTGATTGAGTTAAATGAACTGGGTATCTTTGACTTTGTAGATTTAGATGCATAGTCTAGTTATCTTTCTGTCAGGCAACAACTTCTCAGTTTTGGTGACAAACAGCTTCTCATATTACCAAAGTGGACAAATTCAACCATCAGTGAATTGTCTGAAAATTACATTTCTAAAACCAAACACACACACACACACACACAAACACAAACACACACATACACATACACACACACACACACACACACACATATACACCAGCCAAGGAAATATAGATTAGCTCATAGCTCTGAAAGAAATCAGAGTAAGCTTTGGGGAAAACAAGCAAGAGGCCTAAAGGAAACTGAATTTCCTCTGCCACTCTGATGACGTCCTGTATGGGTCCATGTTAGGGGTAAACAATGGCTCAGTATGTGTCTGCTGCAGGCCAATGCCCTTAGTGAGGAATGGAACTGTAGGTCAAGCCAATGGTTATCTTCTGACTCTGAAATATTATGTACAGGACTCCAGTTTATCCCTCTCCCCTTCCTCATCCCTAGCAGCTGGCTACCTTAAATTTTAACCTAGTAAGAATTGGGAAAAAATATTGTAGGAAGAGCATTCCAGAGTTTTAAAAAAAGAACCATATTATTTTTTCTGATTTTAGCAAAATGGCATAGAGGAAGACACTTAAGATCCAAAAATAATAAAGGATAGATAAGGATACAAATGAGGTTAAGGAACATCAGCTGACCTAGTAAGTTAGTGGCAACCCTGTGAATAGAGCAGGCCTGTATAGTGATTGCATCTGTTTTTCATCTAGGGAAAAGGACATATATAATTTGGTCTGAAGGCCTTCCAAAAGCAGGGGTTTGCATGCATCTACTCAGTTCTCTAGATCTTGTAGGACAGCCTAGAAGTTGCTTAATAAGGACACTAAGAAAAAGTGTCATAACTAGTAGGGAACATTTAAGCCTTTGCCCTGGGTGCCAAGATGTGGGGGCAACTCTCATTCCCACATCTTGTTTTCAATTTCTCTGCTAGCCTGTGCCATAATGTAGGGAAGCTGCTATCCCTGGTGTCCTGTTACAAAAGCCACATCAATATAATATGGTCACTATGGTGCTATAGCGTCCCTCTCTTGGTTTAATTTTTTTAACCTTCATGGGAGAAAGTGACAGGCCAACCTTCTCCTGAACTGACATCCCCCACAAAATTACCTTCAAGGTGGAAAAAAAATCTAATCATGGCTCTAGTAGGAAATGTATACAAATCGCCTGCATTTATTAATATTTAAAAGATTATTCTTATGTGATGAATTTCTTTAGTACTATGGGATACTCATAAAAAATGAAAATTAGCAACAAGTATTATGAAGACCAGTATTGGCTCTCTTACAAAATGGCTGCCTGATCATTGAGAGATAAATCTCAATGGACCTATGATTTCATTGATGTGAGTACTTGGTCTAAGAGTACCAATTGCAACCCATCCACGTACTCCTTCCTAGCTTGACTCTTGCTCATGTGCTTCCCTATATGTACCATATAGGGTCCATGCAATGTGGTAAGGGCTTTTTTCTTCTTCTTCGATATCTCTTGACATTGTGTGGATCCCAATGAAACACATAAATTATAATATGCTGATAATCCCTTGAAGTCATTCCATAAATGCATACCTCTTTTTTGGTCATGCATCTCTCTCCTGATAATATCCTTTGCATTACTTCTGCATAATATTTCATTGTTAGTATGCTATAGCCTATTCCTAGCTACCAGCTACCTTTTCATTATTGATAATTTACAACTTTAACTCTTTAAAAACTATAGTATTGGACTACTCACAACCATATACTATTCCAGGAAGAATATTTCTGTTAAAATGATGGATCTTTGTACTAGGGAGAAGCTTGAGAGTTATTAAAACCACTGAGAGATTTCCCAAAGGCAATCTATCTTGTCCCATTCCTTTAATTTAATTCTCACTTCAACTCCTGATTCACATGAGATACAAACCCACATGTATCTTTATACAATGGCCACTTTTCTGAATGTGCCTTGTAAAATATAAATATGGCCTATTCCTTAGCCACCTTAAAACATATTATTACTTTGTTTTATTATTATTAATCTAACAATTAAAGACTGGTATGGTGGATAGATAACAGATCTCAAAATTAAACATACCTAGGTTCGAGTGTAACCTCTCATAAATATTGGCTGTGTGATCCTGGGTAATTCTCTTAACCCCTCAGTGTCCCATACAACTTTTTAATACCCCAAGTTTAGAGCAGATGCTTATCAGCTTTGGTAAGGGGAGTTTCTCGCTAGGAGCTCCCTGTATGGAAGAAATCATAGACTGTGTTAAAAATTATGATGGATAATAATAGATATCAATTAATGTACTCTTTTGATATCTCATCATAGGGTAAACAAGACCTTGGGTTCTCCAAGACTATGCCATTGGAGAGTCATGTGTGGCAGGTCCCACTAAGGTGAAATCTCTACATATGGACTCAGCATTCATTCATTCATTTACTTGGCAAATATTAAGTACATATACTGCTCTATACAAGGACTGTACTAAGCTGTGGGGATATAGAGAAAGAAAGTAAACTGTCCTAGCCCTTGAGACATTTACATTTTACTTGGACAATGTACAATGTGTCTGTCATCTAGGGACTAACCTAGCTAAGTTCTGGGGTGTGGAGAGGGAGAGAAATGATTTGAATCCATCTACATAGTACCCACACCTATGAAGCCATGGATTCTTAGAGTATTGAAGTTATATCTATAATATAAGAAGTAAAATTTTTGTAATACTATCCAATTTACAAAGTGCTTTGCTGACCACAATCCTTTGATGCAGGTGGTACAAGTACTAATATGCCCATTTTTCAGATGATGAGGTTCTAGTTCAAATGAAATAATATGCCATGTCCAAGGTTAATATAATTAAGTAAGTAATTTAGTTCAAGTTTTCTGTCCTCTTTGTACTATGTTATGTTGCTTCCAGTGGATTTCATGTTCAGGTCAGATGTTGATATCCAGGAAGAGTGTTATATTAATTTAAGTTTCCTTTCTGGTCACATGGAGAAATGATCAAAATTAGCTAGATAGAGGATATTGCATCACTATATGTTCCCAGAGTGTCATCAGATGAAACAGTAAATGAATTTTATTTTTATCTTTCCTGAAATATGAGATTGAACTCTAGGATTTGTATTATTCATGTTTGCAAGTAGATGAAAATTTTGTGAATTTTTTTACATTAATAGCTAACATTTACACAGCACTCTAACG
Source organism: Vombatus ursinus (assembly GCF_900497805.2). NCBI lineage: Eukaryota > Metazoa > Chordata > Mammalia > Diprotodontia > Vombatidae > Vombatus > Vombatus ursinus. Next base: position 35,749,913 of record NW_020954564.1, read on the forward strand.
TTTGCAAAGCACTTTATATATGCTATCTTCTTTGCTTCTCATAACAACACTGTGAAATGGTTGCTATTATTACCCTCATTTTTACAGATGGTGAAACTGAAGCATACAGAGGTTAAATGACTTGTCCAGAGCCGCACAATTAGTAAGTATCTGGATTTGAAATAAGGTCTTCCTAACTCTAGGTCCGGCACTCTATTCACTGTACCAGCTGTCTTTTATAGCAAATAGAAACACAGTTGTGTGTTTGTTGTGGGTGGGGGTGAATTGAGTAGTTTATGCAGTTCTTTTACAACTTCTCTTGTCCCCAGCTTACACTAGAGTTTGCTGAGCTTTCACAGAACACACATCTTCTTACAGCAGACATTATCCTTCCAGATGTAAGCATGCTAGGGAGGCTCCCAAGAAAGAAATAAAAGTGACATGAAAGGGGAAAATTTTCTGAGATCATCCCTCTGATGATGGTCCTTCCTTTCCAGTCATAGAAACTACCTTGTGGTTGAGTTTCTTTCTTTTTTTTGCTCTCTCTGACCTTTCTTAACTCAGATCTTTCCCAGAGGTCCCTTCAAAAGGAAATAGTATGCTCTGTGCTTGTAAGGTCTTTGTTTTCTTAGATTGACGGTAGACAGCTTTAGACAGATAACACAATTTAAAATCCAGCCTCTTTGCTGACCTGACTCAGCCCTGCATGTACCATCCTTTGTACATGTGAGATACTGTATCATCTTTACTCTCCAACAAGTCTTGCTGCTTTCTTCCATTTTTCATACTGTCTCAGTAACATTATTTGATTAGTAGCATACTTATGAAAGTAGACTTTGGTTCTTTTTTTTATTCTGCTCATTTCTTAATTGAAAACTGACTGTCTCAAGCATCTCCAGGCTAACTGACTGCTCATCACTCCTTTGTGATAGATGCCAATAGGATCAAGGGTGACTCTTGTGAGATATTGCCCTTTGATCCAAATTTGACAATTATTTTGGGTTGAATTCAGTTTACGATGAAAGGTCAGTGAATACTGACTTCTTTGTATCACAGGATTAGGATTTTAATGTTGGAAAGGACTTTATATATCACCTAGTCCAAACCTTTTATTTTACAGAAAAGGAACCTGGGGCCCAGGGAGGTAAGTGACTCACCTAAGGTCACAGAGGTAGTGTGTGGAAAATCTTGGATTTGAATCCAGGTCTTCTGACTCTAGGTCCAGTGCTCTTTCCATCATACTTATTTGTGAATATGGAGAGGAAGAGAGAGAGAGAGAGAGAGAGAGAGAGAGAGAGAGAGAGAGAGAGAAAGGCAGAGACAGACAGACAGACACAGACAGACAGACAGACACAGAGAGGAGAAGAGAAAAGAGGAGAGGAGGGGAAGAGAGGAAAGGAAGGAAAGTTTTGAGATGAGAAGAGAAGAAAAGAGAGGAGGGGAGGGGAAGGGAAAGGAGAGGGAATTTTAAAATTTTAGGTAAAGAAAGATATTTGCCACTTTTTATCATTCTTATCTCCAGGGTTAGCACAATGCTTTGCACATAGTATTGATAAAATCTGTTCAATTGCATTCAATTGATTAGAAAACTTGATCTTTATTGAACTTTTACAACTTCTTATGAACATGACATGAACCTGAATACACTGTATTGTGTACCCTGGTGATGATCAATTGCTGTTTTTTCAAAATGCTAACAAAAGCAGCTTTGGCTTCTAGAAGAGTGATTTTGGTATAACCAAAAGGCAATAAAATTCAACTTAGAGGAATAAAATTCCTGCTCTGGTTCCTGAAGCAGGAGACCACTGCAGCTCCATCCCTTTTTGCACATAGTGTACAAAGAATCTTCTTATATTACTGGCATGTGGAAAAATCTATTTAAGTTCTTTACTCTGCCAGCGTCTAAAAAAAGGAAAGAAAAAGGGGGGAAAACCCCTCTGAAGACTTGCCATTTATATTATATGCATATATATTTCCTTTCCATCAAAGAAACATCTAAGTAAAAACTGGGGTTGTTTATGTTCACAGGGAACTAGGATCTGTCATAAATTATCTGGTCTTCCTCTGCAGTTGGTAGGTTGCCCCAGACTCTAATTTAAGCAGGTGCAGATGAAGCTACTTTTGCTTTCTCAAAGAGATCTAAAAGTTATGGAAAGCGGCAATGGGCACTCCCTGCCTGTAATCCCTTCAGGCCCTATCTCTTCCAAGACACAGAGAAGAAGCTGTAGTGACTTCATGGGGCTCCAGTCTAAAGATGTGACAGAAGAGAATGAATCAGAACAGAGGATCCTTATTGAAAAACAAAACAAAACAAAAACCTGCTCATGAGTCAGTCTCCTGGCTCCTTCTTGCTCAGGCAAAAATGGGAGGGCTAGTGAGGTATTCTGCAAAAAGATGACCCTGGATTCAAAGGTCTTTCTGAAATCAAGGCTATTTATTTTTCACAGGGCTGTATCTCAAGTGCCAGGCAGGGATACTGATGGGCAGTTGTGATGAGTAAAACTGCTATGGTTCCAAATTCATGATGAGTGTACCCAGGAAGGCCCTGCCAAGGAGACTTAACTAAATGTATTTTTTTTTTTTATCGGCAGACATGGCTCACTCCTGCACTGACCAGCTCCTTTTTGTGGCTTGGTCAGCTTCCCGGCCAATTAAAAAAAATGCCTTTGAGGGATGAGGAAGGAGGGAAAAAAGAGTTTTTTCAGGGAACTGAGCCAATGTTCCAAGGCTTATGTAGATGAAATAGAGCATCTCTAGTGAGAATAAATTAAGATTTGTAAGGCGTAGGGGTGGGAAGGGGATATTCCTTCCTATTCTCTATTCCTCCCCTCACTATTGAAAACCTGATCTTTCTAGTATTGAGTTACTTTGCACTTTCTGGAAATTCTTTCCCTTTTCTAGACAGACTAAACCATTTAACTTGTCATCCTTTTGGATCTTTGGCCAAGTTTCACTCATAGGACCCCTTCCAGGGCTTTGGAAGCTCACCCAGTACTTTGCCCAACTGAGTAACTCCCTAGGTCACACAATTCCACAGGGTAAGGCTCTAATTTAAGCACACTAGTCCAATGTAAAGTTGCCTAGGATAGTACTTTGTATCAATGGTAATAGCTTTTAATACCATACTCTACCCACCATAAAAGCTGAAAGATTCGAAGTCTAAAGCAAGATGGAGGTGGGGTGGGAAATGATATAAAAGATCAAATGTTATAAAAGTCTTTGTTGGACAGGTTTTGGGATGGGGTGTCCAAATGAGTTTGGAAAATGGTAACCTTTTTCTTTCTACTCTCTTTCCCCAGGCCATGTTATCCCTAATTTCCTTCTATCTTTGAAAGAGAATCAAGTCCAGCATCCCCGTTTTGCATTCTAGAAGAGTGGTAACAAGACTAAGGATAAAAGGGAGTAATCTTTTCAACCAGATCCCATTGTTAATATTTAGAAATAGAGTTAACAGTGAGCCTACTGGTCCAGGTATCTGGAGGGAATCCTCAAATAATAGAGTTTAATTTGTTTTCAAAGAGAGATGTTTGGTCATGGGGCAATCAAGAAAGGGGTCTCACTACAGCCTTCAAGCTTGAGATTTCCCTAGGGATTTTTATGAATATTCATAATGACAGTACACATTTCTATAGTGCTTTTATAGTTTACAAAACACTTTGCACTTTAAATCATAGGATCATAAAATTTAGTGCCAGTATGAACCTTTAGACCCCATCTAGTATAACCCCTTTACTTTACAGATGAGGAAACTGAGGCTCAGAGAGATTAAGTGACTCTCTCAATATCACAGATGTACTAAACAGGAGAGGAAGGATTGAAATCCACTTCCTCAGATTCCAAAGCTAGTGTCTTTCCACTGTGTCTCTGTACTGACTTTGAATTGAATTTAGCAAATATATATCACTGGGGCACTACGCTGGGTCCTGAGTATAAAATGACCAAAACAAACAAGTAAACAAACAGAAGGAAACAATCCCTGACCTCAAGGAGTTTATATTTTACTGGGGAGGGTAGGATGCAACATATACACAGATAAATAAATATAAGATGATTTCCTTAAAACAACTCTGAGAAGTTGGTAGTGGGAATTTTATAATATCCATTTTTAAAGATGAGACAACTGAGGCTTAGACAGGTGAAATTACTTGTCTATAGCCACATAGCCATTTCTTAGAGCCATCTGACTGTAAGTCTAGTGTTCTTTCCACTTTCCCATGTTAAAAGGTAAATGTATTTAAATAGAACAATTTGGAGATCCTCTCTGGAGTGCCATTGTAGTTTTATGGTTTTGCAGTCCTATAGATTCCTCATCTTACTTACAAGGTTGCCAATGAGACCCAGATGGACAGGTAACAGAAACAGTAGCTTTTCTAATAAAACCAAATGTTAGAGTTAGATGAGACATTAGAGAACATCTCATTCAAACTCCCTCTCAGTTCAGAAATCCTCTCTACGATGTTGTTGACAAGCCTCTGTTTGAATACTTTCAGATTTAGAAGTCTTGCTCTCTCCCACAATGATATTGTTAGATAGTCATACTTGGCAGTTCTTTATTAAACTAAAAGAAAATCTACCCCCCTTGTAATTTCTAGATAGATTTCTAGACTCCTAGAACTGGGAGGGTCCTTAGAGATAATTTTGTAGATGAGAAAGCTAAAGACCAAAGAGGTTAAATGACTTACCTAAGGTCACAATTAATGCCCTGCCTGATACTATCCCAGTGATCCCAGGTCAGTATTATTGACATATTTCCATCCATTATATCTTCTGGAATAATTTAGATCATCAACTTAGTTGTTGCCCTCACCTAAGGGTCTCCTAAAATATAATTTCCAGGAAAGTTCAAATAGACCTGATAATACTTCTAAGGCATTCTTCCCTCTAACACCATACTCAGAGTCACATTCTATTAAAGTTTAGGGTTTTTTTTTTTCTGGATGGGAAAGTTCCTTGGCTATGGAACCACACCTGGATAGCATCACAGCAATTTGACATCTTGGGCTCATATTTGGCAGATGGCTAAGAAGAGAGGCACATTTATCTTCTCCTTATCTATGTGCATAGATTTTGCTTAGGGTAGGAAGGGTGGCTTACTTTGGCTCAAGGACCATCAATTCCAAAGATCCCACATTTTGAAATGGGGGATGGGGGAGTACTGGGAGAGGGCCATGGCTGTTGAGCCTATTTTTATAGAAGCTACAGCAGTCCCTGTTAAATGAAGCTGTTTCTAGGCTCAGAACTAATTAGGAAAAACCCTCATGTGGGTGACAGGCAGGAAAGAAATCCCAAGATAGGCAGATCCTTGGCATAGGAGGCAATGGGCAGAGTCTCGTTCTAGTTTACAATAAACAAGAGCTGTGTTCAGCAACACCCCTCCCCCCCAAAAAGGGAGGGGGCGTCTGAGAAAAGCTGGCTTGGAATTGAAGGATGTGAAGAGGGAGGAAGAGAGGGGAAAAGATCAGAGAACTTCCATAGCCTGCAAATGGAGAACTCCTTCCCAGCTTTTGTCAGTGAGTTTCCTGATGACACTTTCTGGAGCAGCCAGAGAACTGACTATACCTTAATTCAAATACTTTGAATGTGACTTAAGGGAGGCAGGATGATCTGATGATACATGAGGAAAAAGAAACTTGGCAAAGGCCTCATGGCAAATGAGCTGAGAAGAGGCCAGGGGACAGGGGAAGATCCTGCCAGGACCCCCTTGCATCCCCTTTCCCCAGAGACCACCCTCTGTGTTTCCGGAGGAATCAGTCTACTGGATAGGACTTGACGGTTCTCACAAAATAGTGACAGGAGGACCCCCACGATGTATGGCATGCTTTCATTCAGGAACAGGATTTAGGCATAGAGGGGACATTAGGATGGGTCAGTGAAGGCCCTCCACGAGGGGTAGAAGTCTCTCAGTAACCCATATGACTCAATTACTCAGCATGGTGGGGTGTCCCCCCTCCCCATATGGTGAGGGCATAGGTACCCCTCCCTCTCACTTTGTTTCAAGTCCCTAGCATAAAAGATGGTTATGACAATACATGTCCTCAGGATGCAGCTTGATTTAAATGTCCTACCATGCTGGGGAATTTGTAACATCTTTGTAAGTAGTTTGCAAAAATCATTATGCTACACAAATTCCCTGTGGCCTATGACCTTGACCCAACTCCCATTCTCTAGTGCTACTCCTCTATCTCCACCTCTGTTCAACTCCCACTCCCACCCTCACTTCCTGTCATGCACCAAATTGGTTAAATGTAAACATAATGTTCCTCCATTCTACCCCTCAACCAGTCCCCTAATAGATACAATTCCCAAGAAACCTGAATTCAAGGAGAAGAGGAAGGAGAGCCAGAGTGTATTAAATCATTTTTAGGCTGTATGCCTGATTTTCAATTTGTCTACCCTGATTTCTTTTACTTTCCAAGACATATGAGCCACTGTTTCTTTCCATGATGATTTACAGCCTGCCATAAATCAACTCAAACATTTCCACCCCAGGAAATGTACAGCACATTGAAGAGACGTGAATCTTCTTTACATGATTCTTCTTCAGAGGAAAATATAGTCAGCTTTGTATGATAGACATTAATGGAGATGACCAGTGGCACAAATAATTCCCCAAACCACATTTGGCTTTGAGGCATTATATGATGCACATGGAGATTTTTGAGCAGAGATGAGACAAACATTTTTGTTAGGGGATGAGGGGTTGCTACATATGCACCCACCTAACAATAGCTGAGTTGGACTTCATGATAACTTGGCATCCCTTCTAGCTATAAGATGATTTATTGTTATTCACTCCAACTGATTAATTGAATTTTAGTTCTTTTCAATTAATTCATTCGTTGTGATTCGATCAATCAACAAGCATTTATTAAACAACTACTATGTGTCAGGTACTGTGCTAGAAATGACAAAAAACAAAAACAAAAACAACCAAGCAGTCCCGGCTGCTTATATTCTATTGAATTCTATAATAATAGCTAGCAAGTGTCCAGTACTTTAAATACAACAACCCTATGAGGTAGGCACTATTATTTTTCCCATTTTATAGATGAGGAAACAGACTGAGTGACTGTTGAGTGAATTGCCAGGGATTATACAGCTAGTAAGTGTCTGAAGTAGTTCTTGAACTTAGATCTTCCTGAACCCAAAAGTCAAGCACTCTATCCACTAACTACCTTAACCTTAATAGGCAGTATGCTGAAATCCTGACTAGAAAGGGGAAAGCAAGTGATAAATTTAAAATTAGAGGAATAAATTCTTCCTATAGATGATAATTATCACCTGCTAGTGACTTTTTCCATAGTAAGAAAACTCACATGAGAATTTCATGTTCAGTTTTTTGTCTCCCAGCCTTGGTGAAGGTAAATGAAGGCCAGAAAGATGGTGTAGGTTTAAGCTTGAGTCAGATGTCAAAACTCCACTTGGGGGGGCAGAGCCAAGATGGCAGAGGGAAAGCAGTGACTTGCTTGAGCTCTCCCACAAACCCCTCCAAATACCATAAAAAATGACTCTAAACAAATTCTAAAGCAGCAGAACGCACAAAAAAACAGTAAAACAAATTTCCAGCCCAAGACAACCTGGATGGCTGATTGGAAAGGTATAGCTCACTGGGCGGGTTGAGGAGTGCAGTTTGGTGTGGGCATGCAGGCTGCAGAAAACCTGGACCAGGCCTCAGAGGACTGAATCGCGGGCAGCTGTGGCAGTTTCCAGACTTCTCAACCCACAAATGTCAAAGATAACTTAGAAGGTCAGTGGGAAAAGTCTGTGACTGTGGTGAGAAAAGAAGCTAGGTCTGAGCTGCCCCCAGGGCAGTGGCTGCCTCCAGAGCTTCTGGACCACAGACTGAGGGGGAATTGAGTTGCTGATCAGAGGGGGATTGCAGGGATCTCTTTGCCAGTGCTAAGGCAGGAATCTCTTGCTTTGCCCGTGCTTGGATCTGGGTCACAGTTCTGAGGGGTGGTCCTGGGGGAAGGAGGAGTGCTGGCATGGTGGAGCTTGTTGTGATTGGTGGAGAAAAAACACCTCACCCCCTATAGCACCTTGGAAGAACTGAAAATTTTCAGGTCCCTAGAAGTATCTCTGAAAACAGCTGTACAAACCCCCGAAGCTTGGGACAGTACATTCTCCACATTGGAAGCAGACTCTTACCTTAACAAAGAGTTTAAAACTCAGGTAATTGGTTGGGATCATGAGCAAGCAGCGCAAAAAGAGTCAGACTATATTATCTTACTTTGGTGATAAAGAAGATCAAAACATACAACCAGAAGAAGAAAATAAAGTAAAAGCTCCTACATCCAAAGCCTCCAAGAAGAATATGAATTAGTCCTAGGCCTTAGAAGAGCTCAAAAGGGATTTTGAGAAGGAAGCAAGAGAAGTAGAAGAAAAACTGGGAAGAGAAATGAGAGTGATGCAAGAAAATCATGAAAAGCAAGTTAACAGCTTGCTAAAGGAGACCCAAAAAACAATGAAGAAAATAACACCTTAAAAAATAGCCTAACCCAAATGGCTAAAGAGGTCCATAAAGCCAATGAGGAGAAGAATGCCCTAACAAGCAAAATTGGCCAAATGGAAAAGGAAGTCCAAAAGCTTACTGAAGAAAATACTTCCTCAAAAATTAGAATAGAGCAAGTGGAAGCTAGTGAGTTTATGAGAAATCAAGACACTGTAAAACAGATCGAAAAGAATGAAAAATTAGAAAACAATGTGAAATATCTCATTGGAAAAACAACTGACCTAGAAAATAGATGCAGGAGAGAGAATTTAAAAATTATTGGACTATCTGAAAGCCATGATAAAAAAAGAGCCTAGACATCATCTTTCAAGAAATTATCAGGGAAAATTGCCATGATATTTTAGAACCAGAGGGCAAAATAGAAATTGAAAGAATCCACCGATCACCTCCTGAAAGAGATCCCCAAAGGAAAACTCCTAGGAATATTGTAGCCAAATTCCAGCACTCCCAGGTCAAGGAGAAAATATTACAAGCAGCCAGAAAGAAACAATTCAAGTATTGTGGAAACACAATCAGGATAACACAAGATTTAGCATCTTCTACATTAAGGGACCAAAGGGCATGGAATATAATATTCTGGAGGGCAGAGGAGTTAGGATTACAACCAAGAATCACCTACCCTGCAGAACTGAGTATAATCCTTCAGGGTAAAAAATGGTCATTCAATGAAGTAGAGGACTTTCAAGCATTCTTGATGAAAAGACCAGAGCTGAATAGAAAATTTGACTTTCCAATACGAGACTCAAATGGAACATGAAGAGGTAAACAGGAAAGAGAAATCATAAGAGACTTATTAAGTTTGAACTGTTTACATTCCTGCATGGAAAGATGATATTTGTGACTCATGAGACCTTTGTCAGTATTAGTGTAGTTGGAGGGAAAAAATTATATGTATGTATGTATGTATGTATGTATATATATATAAATAAATAGATAGATAGATAGATAGATAGATTGATTGATTGATAGATAGATAGATAGATAGATAGATAGATAGATAGATAGATAGATAGAGGGCACAGGGTGAGTTGAAGATGAAGGGGTCATATCTGGAGAATAAAATTAAGGGGTGAGAGAGGATTATACTAGGAGAAGGAGAAAGGGAGAGGTGGAACAGGGTAAATTATCTCGCAAGAAAAAAAACAGAAAAGAAAAGGATCTTACAGTGTAGGGGAAATGGGGGAAGGTGAGAGGGAATGAGTGAATCTTATTTTTATAGGATTTGACTTAAGGAGGGAATAACATACATACTCAATTGGGTATGAAAATCTGCCTTACCATACAGGAAAATAGGAGGGGAAGGGGACAAGAGAGTAGGGGGATGATAGAAAGGAGGGCAGATTGGGAAAGGGGGTAATCAGAAGCAAATACTTCTGAGGAGGGACTGGTCAAAAGAAAGAATAGAATAAATGGGGGGAGGCAGGATAGGATTAAGGGAAATAGAGTTAGTTTTTCACAGCATGTCTACTATGGAAGTGTTTGGCATAACTGCACATGTATAGCCTACATTGAGTTGCTTGCCTTTTCAATGAGGGTGGGTGGGGAGGGAGGAAGGAAGAAAATTTGGAACCCAAAGTTTTAAAAACACGTGTTTAAAAAAATGTTTTCACATGCAACTGGGAAATAAGAAATACAGGAAATAGGTTACAGAAATCTATCCTGCCCTACAGGAAAATAGAAGGGGAAGGGGATAAGAGAAGGGGGAAAGAAATAGAAGGGAAGGCAGACTAGGGGAAGGGGTATTCAGAATGCATGCCATCTTGGTGTGGGGGGAGGGGTGACAAGGGGTGAAAATTTGGAACTCAAAATCTTGTGGAAATGTTGAAAACTAAAAATAAATAAATTTATTAATTAAAAAAAAAACTCCACTTGGATACAGCATAGTTTCTATTAATGTCAAGGGGAGTAGAGGGTATTTACTTAAAAGTTAATAGTTCAACTTTTCCTATAAGAGCTGAACATGTAAAACAGGCCCAGAAGACCTTGGAGGTGATATGGGACTATTGAGATACTTTGAGCCATTGAGAACTATGAGTTACTAGGAAAGTGTGAACAATTGCACTGGAGACGACAATGCTTTTCAGATCATTGGTCTGTCTGTCTGACTTGAGATATGGCCAGTACAGAAGCTGATTTTACCTTCTCTCCAGCCTGCCTAAATCAACAGTACAGAAGTGACAAAAGTAACTGAAGGTTATAAAAATGAGTCAGGTCATTTGAGGGCAAGAGCCCAGGGCTTCCAGCTCTATGAAGCCTTCCCAAGAACTCAGCTGTCCCTTTTGCCTGGTTAGACCAAGAATCATTCTAAGATAGCAACATAACCAAGAAGATAATGGGAGCCCATTGATTACGGGTAAGAAAAGCTCAAGGAACCTTTGGCCTAGAGGACCAAGGCCAAAATAATAGGGTTCTGGGCTTCCCCACAACCCCTCCCAAAAAAACCCCCAAAAAACAGAACAAGCCCCTGAAAAATTGGTGGTGTTTTGTGTGTGAGAGAATGGAGAAGCCCTGATTTTCCACTTTGCTTTTGGCATTCATAGATCCTGAACTGGCTAAAGGAATAGAAAATGCAGACAATCTGTCCAATAACCACAACAGACATTTTGGGTTGGACCTCAACACAACTGTAAAATAAGCAAAAATTGTCTTTGATCTCCAATGTCTCCCTAAACCAAGACCAGATCTTAGTCTTAATTAGTTGTGAATGAATTCAGCTATGGTTGATAAAGGCTTAAAGTATTTTTCTTGGAAGAGTTGAGAAGAGAGGTGTTTGCATTTTCATATGGATTTCTAAAGAGAGAAAAAAAACCCTGAATAATTAAGTTTTAATTAGGTTTGAAGAACACTGCTTTGCTGCCTGTGCAAGCCTAGCGAAAGTATTTAATCTCTATGGCCCTTAGTTCTCCCATCTTTAAAATGAGATAGCTGGACTAGATAGATACTCTCTCAGGTCATGTTCTTTGCAAAACCATGTGTAGTAGGGATATTTTCACCTGGAATAAAACCACATTGGTGCAAGCAGTCCAGAGGATAATATGAGGGTGGAGATAAGCTGTGCTAGTGGACAGGGGCTTTCTGACTCTTGGCCCTATGATGCCTAGGTAGGAAGTCCAGTGCATTCCCTCTTTTGACAATTCCCAATTTATCCTGTATAGAGCCCCTATATAGAACATAATTGTTTGCATGTTTTCTCTCCTATTAGACTGATAAGTCCTTGGAAACAATGACTGTATTTTTCCTTTCTTTGTATTCCCAGCCATTCGCAAAATGTCTGATACATAGTAGGCACTTAATAAATGTTTGCTGATTGCTTGAATTTATTGACTGACCAACTTTTCAGGGCTTATGACAGAGCTATTGGAAAACTACGAGATAAGGCATAGAATTGACGTTAGGGAAGCTCCCCCGAGCCAGGAAGGGTGATGCCCTCATGTCAGTACCCTGGCACAAAGCCATCAGCTTCATACTAGTTGTGGCTTTAATTCTATGATCCAAAAGAATGAATCTCTCATCGTAGAATTTGGGGCAAGGTGATGGATAGGAGGGAGATTCCTTTGGGCAGAAGGAGGCCTTGAGCAGTTCTCAAGCTGTACTCTATAGATCGGTCAGCAAAACCTACCTCCATCCTGTTTGATATGAGCTAAGAATAGTATTTACATCTTTAAATAAAATTAAATGTACTTACTCTTGATAACAAGCCTATAGACATCCTTGAGGGATCTCATTTTGCAGGTAAAAGGGATCCAGCATTAGAGACCTTGGAAAACAGTATAGAGGAGACAGCATGCCCTATTGGGGGAAAAATACATGTACTGGATGTGGAATCAAATACTATACCATGATCTTGTCTCTGTAAAATGATGGGGTGGAACCGAGTAATCTCAAAAAAATCTCTTCTTGTTCTTGGTCCTCTAAGTCAATAGTATGTTATGCATTTGATAGATTATAATTACATTGAATTATAATTACACTGAAAAGGGAAGTGCCATCCCCATGCTCTATCTACTAAGCTTACCTTTCCCCACTCCCTATCCCCAACCAGGTGAGAGAAAAGGCAAAAACAGGGAAAATAAATTTAGAAACACTTTGCCCTTGTCTTCAATGCCTTTTCTCACCTCTCCCCTGCTAAAATATGTCTTCCTTCTTATAATACAGTGGCTTCCAACTCTTCCCACTCTCTAGGCTCTCTGTCTCAGTTTTGGGGCTTTGGTGAAAAACATTCATGCTCCTTATGCAAAGGGGACCTTTTTTTTTCTCTCAGTATATTATCAAAACTTCAGGAACCTAAGTTTAGTAGCTTTCTGGGACTGTGACAGCAGTGGCCAGATACCTAACCCAGAGACCCAGGTGGATGTCTTGCAAAATCACAGAGTGTCAAGAGTTGTGACAGGAAATGTCTGAGAGTCTGCTGTCCTTTGCCTGATTGGGAATATCCACTACAATGTACCTAACAAATTTTCATCCAGGCTCTGCTGAAAATCCCCCAATGATTCTTAAGGAAGCCAATTCCAGTTTGAGATGGTTCTAACTTTTAGAAACTTCTCTGTTTTAGATAACTAAAAGCTGCTTCCCTTTAAATTATCATACATTGCTTCAAGTCCTGCCCTCTTGGGCCAGGCAGAGTAAGTCATAAGATGATAGTTCTAGAGCTAGAAAGTACACCGGAGGCCTTTAATCTATTTTAGAGATGGTAAAACTGAGGCTTAGATAGTTTAAGTGGCTTGACCAATGTCACCAAGGTAGCAAGCATCAGAGGTAGGATATTTCCTCTTCTATATAACAGGTCTTCAAATATATGAATACAACTTTCATATATTCAATATCTCATCTCTTCACTGAGCTGTTTCTGTGAATTCTGTGAATCTTTAACACCTACTGAGTGCCTCACACTGTGCTAGATACTGCGAATACGAAGGAAAAAAAAGAACAGCCTAAGTAGTTTACATTCTTGGTCTAAGTATCCCTATATTCCTTAACTGTTTAACATATGGCATGATCTCCAATTCTCACCTCATTCCAGTTGCCCTTTTCTGTTCATGTTCCAGCTAGTTAATGATCTTCTTAAAATGTACTGACCAGGGCTTAACACAGTCTTTCAGATGTGTTTGGGCCAGGGCAGAGGACAATAGTGAGGAGGTAGCAGAGGTTTCTAGCCTTTATGTTTGAGTTTATTGTCAATTTCATAGAACCACAGAGCTTAGAAAGTAGGTGGCTCAGTTTCATACTTTTTTCAGTTGAAGAACCTGAGCTATGTGGATTGGGGAGACAAGGCCTGTTGAGAGGCATTTCTGACTAAATGTACAGCTATGGCAATAATAGTAATAGCACCATTTTGAGGGTGGAAAAATCTCAAAGCAACTAAAGACAAGAGGTGTGGTAGGAAATGACCTGAAGGTGCCAGGGACCCTTACCAACCCACAGTCTGTCATGCCCATGTCACATGTAGTCATCTCGAGAATCCATTATGGGAATCTCTTATTTGGGAGAATTAAATCTGCAGATGCTCAAGGAAATAAGGGTCCAAGAGCTTTTGCAGTTTACTGCCTGGCTCACAACAGGCATGACAAAGGCTTCACATTCTGGAAAGAACTTAACCCACATTCTAACCTCAAATCCATCTTCAGATTTCCAAAAGGAAGGGCAAGGCTTTTTAACCTTCTAAAGTCTACATCCCCCTTAGCAGGGTTCAGAGATGACTGGCCTCACTAGGCCCCACCAAAAAAATGAAACAAACCAAAAATCAGGTTCTTTTGTTTATTTACAAAATCCAACTAATTGCATAGAAGCCTTAGAAACTATAATTTATTAAAATATAGTGTATTTATCACACTGCATCTGATAAATATAACATTTAACAAACTCTAAAGGGTAGCCAGAAGGTGAGTGACAGTTAACACAGGAAGTTAATATTTATTTAGTACTTTAAGGTTTGCAAAACAGTTTACATGTTTCATCTCATTTAATCCTCAGAATAACCTCGGAGGTAGGTGCTATTGTTATCTACATTTTACAGATGAAGAAACTGAAGTAAGAGGGCAACTAAGTGATGCAATGGATAGAGTACCAGCCCTGGAGTCAGGAGGACCTGAGTTCAAATGTGGCCTCAGACACTTGACACTTACTAGCTGTGTGACCTGGGCAAGTCACTTAACCCTTCTGCATAAGAGAAAAAACAAATAAACAAAAAATAAACTGAGGTAAAGTGAGGATAAGTATCTGAAGCAAGATTTGAACTCAAGTTTTCTTGATGCCAAGTCCATTCTATCCATTATGCCAACTAATTGCCCCAGAACATGTTGTCCTGCTCAATCTTATTCTCCAATCATAGGCTTGCTGATAATACAAAGGTGGCATCACTATCATCAGTGAGCAATGTACTTAGACCCAGTTTTCAAATTAATAAGTATTTATTGAGTACCTATTATGTACCTGGGCCCATTAAGTGTCAAGAGTGACAGATAAAGAGACAACACAGCCCAAGTTCTAAATATGCTCACAGAGAAGAAGGCAAAGGGTAGATAATAAAATGCTAGACTAGGTAGTACAGGCAATAATGCCGAAGGAGCTCAGGGGAAGGAGATACTCTGAGAAGAAACAGTCGGCCTTTGGAGAATAGGTTGGATTCAGATTAACCAAGAGAGGAAAAAAGGCTATTTAAAGCCAGAGAATAGGTGTGGAGGAAAGAATGAGAAGGAAACATCCTAAGAACAATGTCCTGATAAGGGAAAAAAAAGTTCGCATGGTGGAACATGAGTTTATTTATTAAGAAAAGGCACATTATAAAGGGCCTCTAATGTCACATGGAACATATTGGATACAAGTCACTAGCAGATTGGGAATTATGGTAGATTCTTAAGCAACACTGTAGTATAAGAACTGTATTAGAGAAATATTGAATTTCCTGCTTTGAAAGAATATGTTGGAGAGAAGTGAGAGGTGGGCTACAGTCAGCTCTAACTGACTTAGAGAACGGATTTTTAAATTTTCAGTGTGAGTATTTACACCTCAGATATTAGAAATTGCTACAAGTCATAGCTTGATTATACTGAGACTTCAGTGATTTGCTCAGAGTTACATAGCCAGTTTGGGTCAAAGATGATATTTATGCCCCCCCCCCATGTTATGGCTGCCTCTCCAATAGAGAAGGAGGGATTCAATATGACTCCAATATTGTGAACACTGAAAGAAAACATAAAGAGAGTTAATTTGTTGGGGAAGGAACCAAATTTGTCTTAAAACAGGTTGGATTTTGCGCGGATACCCACATAGAGGCATCCCAAAACCATTTGGGACCATCAATTGAAAGATTGAGGCCAAAAATGCAAATTCAGGAATCATCAGCTTAGGGATTACATGTGAATTTGTGAGAGTACAGAAAGAAGATACATGGGGATAGAACTACAGTTTCAGTGTAGGAGACAAAAGTAGAATCAAAAGAGTAGCTGGAGAGGTTAAAAAAAAGGAAAGATGTGTACCATGTCAGAGAAAGTTAAAGGAAGGAAGACATATGTATTGCTTTTTGGTGGGCAATCGGGGTTAAGTGACTTGTCCATGGTCACACAGCTAGTACGAGTTAAGTGTTTAGTCTGAGGCCGGATTTGAACTCAGGTCCTCCTGACTACAAGGTCAGAACTCTATCCACTGTGCCACCTAGCTGCCCCTGGAGGGAAGATATTTAAGAAGGTTGGTGTGATTGAAAGTGTCCAATGAATAAGAGATATACAAGAGTAGAGAACTGAAAAAAGTTCATTGGATTAAGCTATGAAGAGTTCATTTGTGACCTTGAAAAAATGGTCTCAGCAGAGCAGGCCAGATGGTGAGGATGTTTACATAGACTAGTAGTGTGGCTACATTCCTCTGATGTGCCCACGATATCCTTTGTGATCAAATATCCATAAGCAAGTAAGTTGGGGTTTAATCTTTGTCCAGGCAAGAAAGTGAAGTGAACGGGAGTAAAATTAAAATGGAGATTGAACCCATGTCCAACCTTGGCCTCATTGACAATAACCAACATGTTCATATTTGAGGGAGGAATTGTGAGTAAGGGCTTAGCACAAAAATGGAACTGACTGTCCTACAAGGGGGAAAAAATGAGACCAAGAACCTACCTAGGTGGGACTTTGAATTCCTGGGAAAAAGATGGATATACTGACTAGTTATTATTAATAATAAGTGTTGAGTATATGACTACATGGCACACGATCCTTTGCAGTTGTGGTTTTAGAGTCTGACATGGAAGGTTTGACTCCCATTGCCTTCAGTGATGCTGGATGATTGTAGCAGATTTGTGTGTCTCCTCTGTTTCTGCCATTCTCACTTTGTGTAAAATCAATGAGTGTTTTTAGCTTAAAAGACAGATCTGTTCTTTGCTATATATAGCCATATGAGGGAGGAGAGCTACATTATTTGCTTTCCATAAATTTTCAAGGAGAAATATTTTTTCCTTCCACCCCCATTTCATGGTCTTCCCATCTAAGGCCACATATATGGATATCCTGCTATATATCTCTGGAGAAGGAATGGGGGTATAGGGAGGAGTAGGAAGACTGATGAATAAGACTATTCACTTAGTTTTTCCTCGATAGGCATGCTTACTTTCTTTTAAGCAGCAGATTTCTCCAACTTTGACCACACAGCTGGGTGTGTTGCCAAGTGCAGAGCTTTGCCCAATAACTCTTGGTCAATTCATATTTGGATATTTGGGTTGACAATAGGACCTTTTCTGTCAAAGGTGGTAGCCTAGGGCCAGCTTTCCATGGCGGGTGGGTAGGGGAATCTTTCTGTTGATGACAAATTTGGGGTATTGGAGGGCATGAAATAAAAGGGAAAAAGAGAAGAGTATATTAATGTTTTCTCTGGGAGCATTTTAAAAAGTGGGCTAAGCATTCCCACTTCATTTTACCCATCATCGTCTCAGTTCTCCATCTGAAATTTACCAGTTTTCCTCAATGTTTTCAAAATGCAGGATTCAAAATTGAATACAGTCCTTCAGATGTGGTCTGGTCAATACAGAGTGTAGTGGGGATGTTACACTTTCCCCTTTTTGATCTGGATACCATATCTCTATTAATTCAACTTAAGACAGCATTAGATTTTTCAGATTTTTGGATCCATATTGAATTTGTGGACAATTAAATTTGCTAGGCTATTTTTTTCTGTCATTAAGCACTGCCATTCTTGCCATTGCTTCTGAAAATGATTTTAAACAACAACACTCAAAGTTCAGTACTTAGGGGGAAAAAAGTCTGTATTTATTACTTTTGTTTCTTGACTTATCTTCTCAACCCTTTGCAATTTGACTTATTACCTGATCACCGACTAAAACAGTTCTCCCTAAAGTTACTAATAATCTTTTAATTGCTAAATATGATTTTTTTTTTCAGTCTTTATCTTTTTATCTAATGTATATGGTATGTTTTGACACAGTTGACCACCCTCTCCTCCTGGCTAGTCTCTTGTCTCTGGCTTTCTGTGATACAGTTCTCATCTGATTCCTCTTTTACCTGAGTACTCTTTCTCAGTCCCTTATGCTGCCTTGTCGTTCATATTATGCCATCTAACTGTGGCTTGGGTGCTTTGTCCTGGATGATCTCTCCCCTCCCCATCATTATTATTATTATTATCATTGTCATTCTCTCTCTCTCTCTCTCTCTCTATCTCTCTCTCTCCCTCCCTCCCTCCACTTAATCATTGTTTAGAGGTTTAGCTATGCATATGACTAACAGATTTATGTATCTGGACCCCATCTTGCCAATGAGCTTCACTCCTCCATACCAGTTGCCTACTGGACACTTGTTTCAAACTGTATGTTTAAAACAGAACTCATTTTTTTCCCCTACAAACCCATACTTCTTCCAAACATCCTTATTTCTTTCAAAGGCACCACCTTTATTTTGGTCTCCCAGGTGTGGAACCTTGGCATTACCCTCAACTCCTTTTTTTTAATCTCATTCCACATATCCAATTGGTTGCCATATCTTGTTGTTGTTTTGTTTGTTTGTTTGTTTGTTTGTTTTTAGGCAATTGGGGTTAAGTGACTTGCCCAGGGTCACACAGCTAGTGCGTGTCAAGTGTTTAGCCTGAGGCCGGATTTGAACTCAGGTCCTCCTGACTTCAGGGCCGGTGCTCTATCCACTGTGCCACCTAGCTGCCCCTTTATCTTCTCATTTCTATAGCAGCTTCATAACTCTTGCATCCAACCCTTTCTATATATAAAACTACCAGATTAAGTCAGAACCTCATCTCTTCTCTCAGAGATTATTTCAATGGCCTCTTAGTCTCATCTCAAGTCTCTCCCAACTTTAATCCACCCTTCACACAGTTGCCAAAGTGATTTGCCTTAAGAGAAGACCAGACCATGTCACTCTCTTACTTAAATTCCAACCTCCCTGTTGCCTCTGGGATGAAATATAAATTCCTCTGATTAGTTTTTAAACTTTTTCATCACCTGGACCCTAATCTTTCTAGCCTCCTCATACACTTCTTCCTCTTTGTCATTTTGTGAACAATCTAAAGTGGCCTTCTCTCTGTTACTCACATATTCTGTTTCTCCACCTCCCATTACCTTGCCTTTTCATTGGATATCCCCAATGCCTGGAATTCATTTTCTCCTCACCTCTACTTCATATAATCCCTCTCCTTTCAGGATAAATGTTATGCCCCACCTTCTACATTAAACCTTTCTTGATACCCCTTACTGCCAGGGACTTTTCTCCCAAACGATTTTTTTATTTAATTACTTTGTATTTATTTATCCGTATTCTCTTTATATTTATGTGTATAGTTATATGTGTGCTTATCTTTCCATTAGACTGTGAACTCATTGAGACTATGGATTGCTTCATTCTTTGTATCCCTACCACCTGGCACAGTGACTAGCATATAGTAGGTGCTTCATAAATGCTTATTGACTGATTGGCTTAACACTTATCCATGCTAGCATTCCATCTTTCATAGATTCATATGCTGTTAGAAAAGGAAAGGACCTTAAAATAATCTAGTCAAACTCCATCAGTTTATAGATTAGCAATCAAAGGCATAGAGCAGTTAAGTTCCCTTCCTTAAGCACCTACAGCTGGATTGTGGCAAAGATAGAAATTGAGTTCTTATTGACAAATAATCTAGTTTGTTTTCTATGACACCATTTATTTTCAGTCCATTGGCCCATCGTTTGAAACCTTGGGCAAATCATTTTAATTTCTTTGTACCTTCATTTCTTCATCCATGAAATGAGAGAGTTGGATTCTATGATCACTTCCACCTCTGAATCTGTCATCATCAACCCTCTAACTTCTTATTTTATCACTCAACATGATAAGTATGTTTCTATGTTTTCATCAAACTCAGAGATGAATTTTTCTTGTTGTTCAGTCATTTCCCTCATGTTTGACTCTTTGTGACCACATTTGGGGTTTTCTTGGCAAAGATACTGTACTGGTTTGCCATTTCTTTCCGTAGTTGATCTCAGAGATGAAGCAACTGAGGCAAGCAGGATTAAATGACTTGCCCAAGGTCACAGAGCCAGTAAATGTCTAGGGCTGGATTTGAACTCAGGTCCTCCTGACTCCAGGACCAGTACCACTTATTCATTGTACCACTTAGCTGCCCAGAGATGAATATTCACTAGGAGATTAGGCAACAGGCATGATGAATCTCAATGTATGCCTTTCATATGCATTGGGAAGATGAGGAATCAATAACTGAGAGAAGAAAAGAGGTATGGAGGTAGTGGCTTTTCCCAATTCTTTCTCATTTTTATCCTTTGATCCTCCTATTTAGAGATAATTTGTCTCTCCTTGGATTTTACATTGCATTTGATTCCTTCCTCTCTCATACACTTACATTACATTCTGTGTTATGGATGTTCAATCATATAGTGATAATAATAGATACCAATCTAGTACTTTAAAATTTTTAAAAGTGTTTCACATATATCATGTAATGCTCCCAACAATTCTGTGAGGTAGGTACTACCAGCATTATTATTTCCATTTTATAGATGAGGAAATTGAGGATCAAATTAGATAAATGACTTGCCCATGGACCACACAGGTGGGGAATGATTGAGGTCAGATTTATAAGTTCTTTCACAAGTTCAATCTCATATTTGTAAGTATGTCATAGGCCCTCTATTAGATCAGTGTATCCATGGCAAAAATAAGGTTTTGAATCTATCCGAACTGTATATGCATAATAAATCTTGGTAGAATTGAACAAAGGTTAGAAATACTGGAATTTTCCAATGTTTTGTCCCTTTCCTACTCAAAGCATTGAGTAAACCAACTATATGGATCTCAAATATCATTTTGCTCTATAATTTTTAATTTTACCTTCTGATTTTTTTTGGAGTCACAGAGACTAAAAGAGCCCTAGCACATGTGACCAAGATAGTAACTGTGGAGTATGAGAATCCAGATATTTGTCAGTTACCATGGTGATTGGGCCATTACAGAATGACAACTGATGTAAACCACTCATTAGACTAGGAAAGGGTGGGGAAGGTGGATGGGCAGGGGGGGATGCTTCTCTGACTCCTGAGCCTCCTATAATGTCACTGCCCTGAAAGCATCTACCCTTTGACCATAAAGTTAGTTCACTGGATGGCTAAAGCATATCCTTTATCCACCTGCTCATAGACTATTTCCCTGCTTGTTGGAGCAGAGGTGTTAGTTTAATGATGTAAGGGAAGACTGTGAAGAACAGAGGTACTCTTGGGTGAGGATCAATATTATGCTGAAGTTCCAAGGAAGTGGGAAGAGCAGGCTCCAGTTTTCATGGAAGGGTATTTCTGCTGGAATAGTATCACATTGTAAGTCTTTGAAAGAGAGGAAAGCAATTGGATTTCCAGACTAGGAACTGCTCAAAGGAATTTCCAACAGACACATCCCTCTCATGTTAGCATTGACCTTGCTAGGGTTTCCAAGCTAAAATGCAGCATGCTTTGCATTTTGAGAATAAACACAGTAACTTTCTTTACCCTTTCCCTGATTTACTCCTTTCAGGGCTGAATATACAAAATATCGGATACCTAAGTGAAGAGAGAAAAATCCAGTCAGTCATCCAGATTAATTTCATTCATTCAATATTTACTACATTCATATTATGTGCAAAGCCCTGTACTTGGTACTATAAAAGGATACAAAGATAAATAAGATATAGTCCCTGCTCTTACAGAGTTTATAGTCAATAAAAAATACCCTGATTTCATCAGGAAATTGATATAACTTTTCAATTTTCCCCTAGAGATTCTTTGTTGGCTAGATTTAGACATTTTCCATATCCTTCTTTTGAATCTTTCCTTTCTTCCCCCTGAAACCATATATTTAGAACTATAAAAAACAATATCAGAAGCCTTCTAGTCTAACCCCTTCATTTTAAAGATGAGGAAACATCTTTTAATGTTTTAACGTTTAATGCACAGGGAAGTTAAGTGACTTGTCCAAGATGATACAAAGTATAAAATACAGGAACCTCTTTCATTTTTCACTCCTGTATCTATATATGACAGATGTTCCAATTAGTGAATAAAGTGATGGCTATAATGTAGAAGGCTTAGAAGAAGGGTAATGAAACATATCACAAGGGAAAGAAGAATTGTCTGAGCGAATATTGGAAAATGGGACCAGAATATGGAATAAAATTTCTCAAAATATTTTCTTCAAATGTTTAAAGAGCTACCTGTGGGAAGGATTTGACTTGTTCCACTTCTTCCCATTTCAATGTTTATTGGTAACTCTGCTGTAATTTGTATTTGTAGAGAGTGACTCGGGATACTGAGAGGTAAAAGTGACTTGCTTAGTATCACAAAGCCTGTATGTGTCAGAGATAGAATTTAAACCTAGGCTTTCCTAACTAACTCTAATCCAAGCCACATCTAATAGGTTTAATGCCTTAACCCATATAATTGCTTTTAATGATGGGACTTTCCAAAATCATGGTAGGCCACAGCAAGGAGAGATTTAGGAGCTGAAAATTTGGAGGGTATTTGGTGCTGCTCACACTGATAGCAGTTAATTCTGTTTGCAGGAAGAGTTTCTTATTTCTGGGTAATATCTTAAATTATTCTAATGGATCATTCATCAGCCTGTGTTTGTCACTTGGGTGGACTTGCAACTGTCTCTCCAAGACATCTTTTTCAGAAGTGTATTTCTAATTAAGCTGAGGCCAAACTGTCTGTATTAGGTTGTCTGTTGTTTATTGCTCTTCCCTCTCTCAGAGGTGAGTTTGGCTCATAGATTCCACTTTTGGGGGCTTTCTCCGCTCCCCCTTACCACTGCTGACTATAATCTGGGAAGCTCCTTTTGGAGTCATCTGGACTCTCTCAAGGGAACGTGATACCAGTGGTTTGTTGGAAGGCTGGTAAGGAGAAGAGAACACAAAGCTTAGGGTATAATAATAAAAAAAGCATATTGGAGGAAGTTAGTAAAATCAGGTCTATTATTACATTACTGCAGGGAACAACAACAACAAAATTTTACTAAGTGCCTACTATGTGCAGGATCAGATGACATGATGTAGAGTCTATTGTTGACCCTCATTCTCCTGGAAACCTTTTTGAATCATGTCTTTTTAAAAACAAAGAAACAAACAACATTGACAATAAAACACATTTTTTTTTAAAGGATATGCTTAACCTGTTAGTGCTTTCAAAGGCCAGTCTTTAAAGAATCTCTTGTCATTCATGGAATCTTGGGAAAGGTTTGACCCCTTCTGCCCAGTTATCTCTCTGAAGACTGGTTTTCCAAATTTCCTTTTTCATCATTGTTATGGAATTCAGTCAAAGGGGGACCTTTGTTTGTTTAGGGTTCACCCAACTCTGTCGCCTTATCTTTTGTTTGGGATTACACAGCTGGTTGCCGGGGAAGTTGTATATTGAATGAAGAATTATGATTGTTGCCAAGCCAAGCACATGAGGTTCAAAGATTTTATTCAGAAGTAAAGCTTATGGAGACCACTGTGCTGTAAGATCAGAGCTGGAAAGGACTCCACTCTCAAAGCTCATTAAGACCAGTATTTTTTTCTCCTTAAGCATACCTGATCCTCACAAATGGCTGCTCTGGGATCCTGTGAAGGGGCCAGATGTAGCAAACCCATGTAGCTTCTTGTTAGAATGAACATTATTGTGTTTCATAAGATGGGAGAAGAAGACACATGGAGAAGGAGAGAATGGAAAAGGAAGAAGCATTTAATAAGCACTTACTAAGTGCCAGGCACAATGCTAAGTGCTTTACAAATACCTCATTTGATCCTTAAAACAATCCTGTGAGGTAGGGGCTATTATTATCCTTATTTTACATTTGAGGAAACTGAGGCAGAGAGAGGTGAAATGATTTGCCCAGGGTGAGATAGCTAGTAAGTATCTGAAGTCAAATTTGAACTTAGGTCTTCCTAACTCCAATCCCAGCACTTTATCCACTGTGCCACCTAGCTGCCCATCTTGTCAGGAAGAACTTGACAAGTAGGTCAATCTTTAGGAAATGGGTCTAATGAGCCAAATCTGTACAGAGCAGAAAGTAAAGCCAAGAGGTGGCAGTTATCCAGGGTAGCCAGGGTAACCAGTGCTCAGCACATTATGAGCATTTTAAAGAATATTCCATAAATGTATGAAATAAGCTTGATAATTTAGGATCAGAATCCTGAAGTTCTCATATTTAGACTTCTTCTGGAATAATCTGAATGGCATAGTGGATAAGAAGTTAGATTTGAAAGAACCTGGGCTCAAAATCTTGATGTGAAGAGCCTGGGTTCAAATCCTGTCTCATATATGTACTCTCTGTACTTGTGGGCAAATCTTTTAACTTCTCTGAGCCTTAGTGTCCTTACCTGTAAAATATCGGCCACAGAACTTCCCTCGAAAGACTGTTGTGAGGAGCCAAATGAGGTAATGTATAGAAGATGGTTTGTGAATCTATGTAAATCTTGGCTCTAATTATCCGGCAGTCTAAAAGGCCACCAAGCCACATAGCTAGACATGATTACACACAGAAGAGATATTATAGCTAGTTGCAAAAAGATCTAAACAATTTGAGAGCTCTCCAAACAAGTTTTCTGATGAGTCCATTTATTTGGCAGAGCCCACTCTTAGAGCAGACGACGCGTCAGAAGCAGATTAGAAAGAAGCAGCCGGGAGCTCCACGTGAGCTCACGCATGTGAGCCCGAGCATGTTTGTTATGCTCCTTGTTTACGTCAATTTGTAACTAAGGCAAAACACACAGCGCCATTTATTAGATGAGAGAGCTTGCTTTTGACAGAAGCCTCAATTTTCCATAATCTGGTTCCTCTCTTTGTCCATTCAAGCTGCTTTCTCACAATTGTGTATGCATCTGGTGTCTGCTTTCAACTTGCTGCTCTGAAGTTCCATTTCATATCATTTATCATTTTAAGAAGGCAGATCTTGTGTTCTGCCAGCCCCGCTCTCACTCAACCTTTGATGCAATGCCTAGTCTTTTCAATGGAGGTGCTCCATGATGATCATTTATAGACATACTTGAGGTACAGATAATGAAATCAGATGTTCAGGACTTCATGTGCTAAAGAATAAAGGTATGATATTATCCAATGTCCCTGGAACAGTCTGAGAATGGAATTTCAGACCAAATGATGCTTCTTGTTGTTGTTTGAAAAGGTCATTTTTGACCACATCCACTAAGTAACAAATTTGTTTTTTTGTTTCCAGAGGATGGTATGAATTAGACCTTCTTGTCATGGTCATGGTGCAGTTTAGAACAGAAATTCAACCATTTGACTCAGAAACATTAGAACTATTTCCAAAGTATTTATTCAATGCCTACCATAAGAATAATTTTATGTGAGACACTGAATAGATATACAAAACAAAAAGTATTCATCCTAGTCTTGGCCCTTAAGAAGCATCCCATATAGTTGGTAAAACAAGAAAGAAAGAGATGAACAGTTAAAATGCCAAAGTTAAGTAACCATACATGAGGTGTCACAAGGCACTGTGTAATGGGTGTTAACTATAAGATACTGACACTAAGTGCTATAATACTGTAGAACAGACAGATTACTATTGTCTAGAGTTTTCAAAGAAGACTTCCTAGAACAGTAAGATAATCTGGGCTTTATAGAATGGGTAGGATTTGGGTACCTGGAGTGGAGAAACTGATGCTAGCTATCACCATCATAGATCTAGAGCTAAGATATTATCTAGGCAGAAGACCCAGGGAGGTTAGGTGACTATGCCTAAGGTCACACCAGTAATGTCTGAAGTGGGATTTGAACTTGGTCCTTTGACTCCAAATCTACTGCCCTTTTCTCTAAGCCACACTGCTTCCCTTATGGATTTGGGGTATTATGATTTTATGGTGATAATAAATTATCTTCACTGGAGATGTTTCACTCTTGCTTATTATATCATAAGATGTGGAAATAATGACCACTTTGGCTTGTGATAGATTGAATATATTATTTTATGTCTGTGTGCAAACAGTTCCTTTTAATGGTATTGAAGGGGTGACTTTGCTAGTTCCACTTACTGGGAGTACTTGTAGAAAGAGCTTATTTATTGTTCAGTTGTTTCAGTCATGTCAGACTCTTTGTGACCCCGTTTCAGGTTTTCTTGGAAAAGATACTGGAGTGGTTTGCCATTTCCTTCTCCAGGTCATTTTACAGATGAGGAAACTGAGGCAAACAGGATTAAGTGACTTACCCAGGGTCGTCTATGTAGTAAATGCCTGGGTCCAGATTTGAACTCACAAAGATAAATCTTTCTAACTCCAGGCTGGTACTCTCTAATAAGCTTACTGATTAATATTGGACATGATGGTTATCTGTGTCAGTCTCTCCTCCTTCTCTAATATAAGTTCCCTGAGGGCAGATGCCATGTCTTATCTAAATCTGTGTCTTGCTCAGCACAAATATGTGCTCTATTTGTAATCTGATTTGTTGCATAGTACTAAATGTTAGAGATAGAATTTCGAATCCAGGCCTGACTCTTAATACTATAACAAGGTGTCCCTCAGGTTGTTCACTGACTGTAGGACATTTCAATTCGGCACTAGGTAAAAAATATGAGATCCCAATGGAATTGGCAGTACCTTCCAGAGAGAAGAGATCACATCGTAATTCTCTTTCACAATTCAGGAATCCCATTTCTCTCTGAGCACTATCACTACTGTAGCTAAGTGACTTACAGTTTTGGGATTCATTTCAATTTCCCACTGTTTGGGTAACTCTGAGCTGGATGGTGTCACTTAGAAGTGTAGGCATGTAACTCTTTGCTCCAAATAGGGCCCACTCAAGTGGCTCCCTGGAGTGCCACCTTGTGTCTGGTCCTTGTAGTAGGAAAAAGAAAATGACTTTTCACAAAAGAATACTACCTGTTTCTGAAGCAGTACTTTTTCAGTTAATAGCTGGGATTTATTCTCAACCATTCATCTTTCTTTTTGATGAGTTTCAATGGCCTAAAACAGATGGATGCTTTGCAAACTGACATAGATAGAAGAAAAAAAATAATCAGGACTACAAGTTAGGCTCTCTAGCCAAACCTTTTCCTGGACTGAAGGCAAAAAAAACCAAACCAAACAAAACAAACCAAAAAAAAAAAAAACAAAAAAAACTAGACATTTCATTCCTTTCCCCCTATTGGAAAAGGATTCTTTCTGTCAGAAAGGATCCAGTATTGGCAGAGTGGGGTTCTCCTCCACTTCACTTTCCTTTCAGATGGGAATATGTGTCTAAAACTGTTTTCCTTCCCTTTCAGATCTCAGGATATTTCCATAGAATTAGGATGGGCCAGAGACAAGATTAAAAAGCTTCCTCTTCCTCTTCTGATGCTTCAGGATTGGTAAGAAATTTGGAGATTGGGCCCTTTGGGGATCACCTAAAGGAACTAAAGATTTTTATCATGGGGAAAAAAGAATTTAGAACGGACTTCATAACTCTCTCTGAGTTATCAAGTCAATGGTCTGTGTCTCAGGGATGGAAGATTAGACTTATCCTTCTTGGTTTGTGAGGAAAAGGCTAGAGACATGGAGGAGATGTTGCAAAGAGGCAGGTTTCTGTTTAATATGAAGAATTGGGTGATTTTTTCTCTGTCATGAGGCAGTGCGTTCTTTCCCACTAGAGGTCTTGACTTTTTATAGACACTGTGAAGGGAACTCTTAGTCCTCAGGGAAGATGCAAACTTGATGCTCCATTCAGGCCCCTTTCAATTCTGAGATTCTGCTATTCTCTGTCCTCTGTCAAAACTATGTTATGCTCCTTTCCTTCAGGGCTGTGTGTGTTCTCTGCTAGGGTTGACAATCTGACAGAATCATTCCTCTAGAAGGGACCTCTAGGGCTAGCTTGTCCAATGCAAGCCCCAAAGACTGTCCCCGAAACACACCTGATCTTAAAAGCAACAACAATTTAAAGGGGATTTATTGAGTGACTTGGGTAGGCCAGGTATTGTAGGAGGCATCAGGGATGACAGTTCTGGGCATTTTTTCTGGATGTCCCCCATGCCTGGAATTCTCTCCCTCCTCCACTCCAACTATTGACCTCTCTAGTTTCCTTTAAGACCCAACTAAAACCCTACCTTCTACAGGAAGCCTTCATCAACTCCTCTTAATTCCAGGGGTTTCCCTCTTTTAATGATTTCCTAATTATTTTGTATATAGTTTGATTTGTACATATTTGATTGTATATTGTCTCCTCCCCCCTTCCCCTTTAGATTGCAATGTCCTTGAAGGCAGGGGTTGTTTTGGTTGCCTCTTTTTTGTATTCCCAAACTTAGCACATTTCCTGGCACATAGCAGGCACTTAATAAATGTTTATTGATTGATTGATGTGAAGAAATCTACCTAACCATCCCTTTCCATAAGCAATGTACATTCACCAGGGAGGGAAACAGCATAGATATAAATTAGGATAGATATAATATTGGGAGAATAAATAGAGAATCATTGGGGGTGTGTGGGGTGGAGAGCACTAGCAACGTAGGGATGAGGAAAAAGTCTCAGGTATGTGGGAGTGCCCCAGATGGGCTCTGAAGAAAGCTAGGGGTTCTAAAACACTGAGTGAAAGAGAGAGAACATTCCAATCACGGGAAGCAGAACAGATGGATTGTTATGGTAGAGGCGTAAGGAGGCTACTTTGACTGGAATGTAAAGCATATGAAGGGGACTAATGTGCCATCCATCTAAATAGAGAGGATGGAGCCAGATTGTGAATGATTCTAAATGTAAGATAAAGAGTTGCATTTTATCATAGGGGGAATAGGGAACCATCAGAGCTTAAGTAGGTCATTAGCCTGGTCGGAACTGTACTATAGGAATACAATTTTGACAGCTATGGGAAGGATGGACTAGTGGATGGAGCACTAGAATAATTTCTTGATTCTTCTGGGATATTGGTCAAATGGATCTCCCTCTCCTTTCCAGAGAATATATTTGCACATTAATGAGGATGTTTAGTGCCTTAACACTAAAGAGTAGGAATATCAGGTACTATAATCATTAGTAGGGGAGAAAGATTTGAAAAGTTAGGTCATTTAGTGTCTCTCTTTTGCAGTCAGAGGCATCTTGGTAAAGTGGGAAGAATGTTGTACATGGCATTAGGAGTTAGGACATATCTTGATTTGAACATTTAGTAAGCATATCATTGTGTACAAACCATAAAACTTCTCAGCCTCAGCTTACTCATCTGGAAAATAAAGGCCAATGCCTGCCTCCTAGGCATGTGAAGAAAGCTCTTTGTAAAAGGTTAGTTGTTGTTGTTTAGTTATTTTTCAATTGTGTCTGACTCTTCATGACCCCATTTGGGGTTTTCTTGGCAAAAATACTGAGTGCTTTGCCATTTTCTTCTCCAGCTCATTTTACACATGAGGAAACTGAGGCAAACAGGGTTAAGTAGCTTGCCCAGGGTCACATAGCTAGTAAATGTCTGAGGCCAGATTTGAACCCAGGTCTTCTTGACTCTAGACCCAGTGCTCTAACCACTGTTCCACTGAGCTGCCTTTGTAAAAGGTACTGGTATATAAATGTGAGAGATATTATTGGAGTAACAAAGGCAGTCACCTACTCTGACTGAGGGGAGAGAGCCAGTGGAATATGGTGTGGTAGAAGGGCATAGATAGCATTGATTCTCCTTAAGTAAAATTAGTCCAAGAGATGAAGAAATAGATGTTCTGGACAATTGGTTCTTAGCTCTTATAACAGTTTCAAACTGAAAGTCTATCCAAGCAGAAGAGATGACTGTACCATGTGTGGAATTAAGCAATACTATACTTAGAGCTGGAACAAACTTTAAAGGCCATCCATGCCAACTTCTTCATTTTACAGATGAGGAAATTGAAGTCCAGAGAGGGTAAGGGACTTGCTTCAGGTCATATATATAATAAGGGGTAGAGCCAGGATTCAATCTCACATCCTCTTCACTTGCTACCAGGTTACATTCCCCCAGACTTCTACATTCCCCAGAAATCTCTTCATCCTGGAAGATTTCAGTTTTAGAATTCACACCTTGGAAGCACCCTCTGCTCCTGGGCAGAGGCCCCTGCCTCTGATTGGATGACTCCTCCCAGGACCTTCATTTAGGGCTAGCCTTGGCTAGCCATCTCATCCTTTCTCACTAGGCTATATTCCTTTGAACTCGTGACCCTTGCTGGGTACCTTATCCCTTTCCACCATGATTTTTAGCTCCCTTTTATATGTTCTCTTCCTCATTCAAATATAACCTCTTTGAGTGTTGGGACTTTCTTTTTTGCTTGAATTCACATTTCTGGCTCTTAGCACTGTGTTTGCCACATTGTGTTGGGTTGTGGTTTGTCCTTTGTTAATTTCAAATCCAGAGATCATGCCACCATACCATCTTGCTTCTGATGGTGTATTTGCCGTTAAGATTAGAGAGCCTGCACAATGCAGTGGAATAAACCTTGGATTGGAAGTCAAGAGAGTTTTGTTCTATACTAAGCTCTTTACTATTAATAATCTAATTAGTTATCTAACCTTGGGCAAGTTACTTCATTGTTCCAGGCCTCAGTTTTCACCTCTGTCAAATTATGGGTTGAACTGGATGATGTGAGCAATTTGGCCTTATTACCATTCCTTACACAAGCACATGACATCTCCTATCTCTGTGCCTTTGCAATGGCCATCCTTAGACCTAGAATTTTTTCCTTTCTTCTTCCTGTTTCATATAATCCTTTACTTCAAGACTCAGCCAAAGTGCTACTTTCTCTAGGAAAGCTTTCCTGATCCCACTGAGAGCTCCCTCTCTCTCCTAAACTATCTTTTATTTATTCTACATATATTTATATAGATACGTGTTGTCTTCATCAATAGAATATAAGATCCTTGAGAGTAGGAATTCCTTCATTTTTATCTTTGGCTCCCTAGAACCTAGAACAGTTTCTGGCACAAAATAGGCACTTAGTGTCATCAACACACATTTATTAATTGCTTACTATGTGCTAAGTATTAAGGATATAGAGAAAGATAAGGAGAGCATTCTTGCCCTTAAAGAGATCACATTTGAATGCATGAGACAACATGCAGAATGTGTCTATATGTACATGTAAGACATTTACAGAATAAGTGGAAGCTCATCTCAAAGGGAAGACCACCAGTAGGAGGAGCAAAGGGTTGGAAAAGGACTCTTGCAGATGGTGAGACTTGACCTGAGTCCTGAAGAAAGCCAGGAATGCCTGGAGGTAGGGGTAAGGAGACAGAACATTTCAGGTATCAGGGATAACAAATGAAAAGTCATAGAACTGGGAGATGGAGTGTCATGTGAGAGGATCAGCAAGGAGGTCAGTGGTCCTGGGATGTAGAACAGTCAAAAGGCAATAAAGAAGATTGTAAAGGAAAGAAGAGACCAGGTTATGAAAGGCTTTGAATGTCAAATAGAAGATTTTATATTTGATCTTGGGGGTAAAAGAGAACCATCAGAATTTGGGGGTGACATGGTCAGACCTGAACTTTAGGAAGACTATTTTGATAGATATTGAAAGATGAACTAGAACAGGGAGAGATATCAACAGACAGAGAGATAGACAGAGAGATCAACCAGCAGTCTGTTGTAATAGTCCAGGTATCAGGTGATGAGGGTTTGCACCAGAGTGATGGAAATGTCAGAGGAAAGAAGGGAACATATCCAGGTTAGGTGGTAAAGACAGAAACAACAAGACCTGGCAACAGATTGGATGTGGGGGAAGGGATTGAATGTGAGGACTCACGGGTGATATCAAGTTTACAAGATTGGATGACTGAGAGAATGATGATGCCTTCCTCATTAATTGGGAAGTTTGGAAGAGGGGAGTATCTGGGAAGAAAGACTATGAATTCTGTTTGGGGCATGTTGATTTTGAGACATATATAGTTGGAGATGTCTAATAGGCAGTTGGAGATATGAGATTGGAGTTCAGGAAAGAGGTTACGGCTTGCTTGTTGATTGATCAATCTCTTTCAGATTTAACATTCTGTTTTCTAAAGTCTTTTTCAGTTCTGATATTCTGTAATTATATATGAAATGAGAGATGTGAAGTGATTCGCTTAGAGAAACACAGTTATGAAGTGTTAAAGGTGGATTTGAACCCAGGTCTTTCCTCAGTCCAATTCCTGTGCTTTCTCTACCAGGGCTCATCTGTTAGAAAGTGGCAGTGATTACAGAAGTTTCATTTCTCCAAGTGATAGTGGAGTAACCATATAAGATTTCCATCTAGGGACATTTCTTTGTGTTTATTTAAGAGATTACAATGCTCTTTTCTCTCATTGGTCATTTTTTCCCCTTTGAGTCACATCAGCATTTCATTAGCCTAGTCCAAAGTGGGGGAGAAATATTACTTTGAAAAACTGTCAGGAGCAATCAGAGGAAATGTTTATTTACTGCTCTGTTCAGACCTCATCATTTAGCTCTGGCTCCTTTGAAAAGAGCCTGCAGTGGAAAGGGGATCTCATTTACTAAACAAACTGTCCAGTAGCATAAATAACCGATTTGGGGTTCTTTTAAATTGGGATTCACATGACACTAGATCCTTGATTCACCAATAAAAGAACACAGCTGCTCCTTTACTACTCTCTTCTCAGTATGAGCCATGAAGTAATATTTACTCCACTCTGCTTTAAAACCTATCCAATTTTCTTCAGGAGTTTGGCACAGAGCCACAGCTTCAGGATGGCTCCTTTTGTCAGGCCATCCACCTCTCTTCTCTCAGAGGCTTGGGGGCCTGTGACAGCACGTATACTATATTGTAAGGGGAGGCTACTAGGCATGAGGCAGGGAATAAATTAAAACCATGTGAGGTGACTTTGTAGGTTTAAGACTGAAAGACCTTCTGTCCCCAAATGCCATCCCATTTATACCTGCCACAGGTGCTGACACCTCATAACTGATTTGGGCAAATGCAAGGAAGGTCTAGTTAAAATGTAAATGCTATCTAGAGAAGGAACACCTTAACCCATTGTCAATCCTTAACACTTGGTATAAATGAATGTATTA
The DNA here is from genome assembly GCF_900497805.2 of Vombatus ursinus. NCBI lineage: Eukaryota > Metazoa > Chordata > Mammalia > Diprotodontia > Vombatidae > Vombatus > Vombatus ursinus. Next base: position 35,782,843 of record NW_020954564.1, read on the forward strand.
GGTTAGCCAGCAAGGCTCAGAGGGAAAAGGACTGGATGATCTAAGGGAAGACTCATTATAGTAGAGGTACAGAGAATCCACCAGTCCTTCATACTCCAATAAACCAACCAACCAACATGCACAATTAAAGTACTAAGCACAGTGCTATATACTGGAAATTAAAAACAGAAACAAAACAGTCCTTGCCCTTGAAGGGCTTATAGTTTATCTGAGGGAAGAGGATGTATATACATCAGTCAATCACTAGGCAATTATTAAGTACCTACTCATGTCTCTGGTGATATGTTAGGGGGTGGAGCTACAAAGACAAAAATGAAACAGTTCCTTCCCTCAAGCAGTTTATACTTTTTCAGGAGAAACAACTTGTAGAAATTTAAATGGAAAATATGTACAATGTAAATATGAGATTGGCGGGGGGTTTGGGGGGAGGTTGAGGGATAGAAAGGTATGGGCAGTTAAGAGATCAGGAAATACTTCATGTAGGAGATAACAGTTAACCTGGCCTTTCATGGAGTGTAAGGATTCTAAGAGGGGTAGAGGTGATGGAGTGGTCACAGAATTGAGAGATGGAATCTTATGTGTAAGGGACAGGAGGTACGTCAAGAAAGTGGGACCAAGGTTTTTCTGAAGGGCAGCACCATATAATTGGACAGCTTCAAATAGCCATCAAAGTAGTCTTCCTAATGCACCGCTATAGTCAAATCATGCTCAACTCAAAACCCGTCAATGTCTCCTTTACATTGTACAAAATAACGATTCCAGCATTCAGGACCCTCTAAAACCTGGGTCCACTGTACCTTTCCAACTTTATCCTACTCTTCTCCATGTGTTTTAGTCAAACTGGGCTACTGTCCATCTCCCATAAGCATATGGTCCTTTCTCAGGTAGGTGGGCAACAAGTATTTTTTAAGCATTTACTAAGTGCCAGGTACTGTGCCAAGTGCTGGGGATACAAATACAAGCAAAAAGAAAGGTAGTTCCTGCCCTCAAAAAGCTTATACTCTAAGGTTGGAAAACAGCACACTAAGGGGAACTGAAAAGTTTGGGAAGAAGATGGAATTACTCATGGAGCACAATGGGTGCTGGAGAGTCAGAAAAAGATCTGGGAGGCTGAATAAAGAATGAACAGCTTTGGCCCTTCCCCCAAATAGAGGACCCAGAAAGAACTCACCAATAGGAGAAGGATGTTACAGAGTGAGAAGGCCATGGGTGCTGAAGGAAGTTCCAGAATGAGAAAGCAGCTGAGGCAAGTCTGGGAACTTTTTCTACCCTCTTCCATCTCTATTTTTTCATACCATTCTCTCGCCTCTTACTGCCCCTCAATATGCTCTGAATAGACTTTTCAATGTCTGTTAATAACAGCTCTTAGGTTTTCAAAGTTCTTTATGTGCATGATCTCATTTGATCAATCAACAAACAATTATTAAATACCTATGGTTTGCTGGTACTGTACTGTACAGTGCCAGGCACTGTACTAAACACTGGGGATAAATACAAAGCCAAAAGCTAAATATTCTCTGTCTTCAAGGAGCTTATGCTCTAACGGCAGAGATATGTCCTTATATAAATATGTCCATTATAATATATTCAAAGTAGTTTTGGAAGGGGCTACATTATCAGCTGAAGGTTTTAAGAAAAGCTTCAAGGAATAGATAGCATTTAAGCTGAGTCCTGAAGGAATCCAGGGATTGGAAAAGGCAGAAATGCCAAAGGATTTCTTTCCAAACATGGGAGGCAGCCAGTATAAAGTCACAGAGACAGAAAATGGAACATTCTGTGTCGGAAACAGCAAGTAGGTCAGTACAGCTACATAAAAGAGTATATGGAAAGAAGTCCTAGGGGATTGGCAAATGAGCCCAGTCTATGAGTATGTACAGTGTGCCACTGATGGGATTACCCACATAGAAGATGGTGGGGAACCTTTTTATGGGGGAGTTGTGATAAAATACGAGGGAAGTGCCTTGTGTAGACATTCTATAACTGGTTCTAGTCTTCTAACTCAATAGTGAATAGGAAACTCTTGATTTGCTGAAGCTTTGGATCTGGAACTAAGTGTTGGGGGGCATTCCAAAGTAGATACCTCTCCAAAGTCCTTGATCTCTCTCTTGGTTTGACTTCTTTTTGACTGACTTGTTTCTGGTCAATGGCATCTAGTAAGAGATAATGCTGTATGGGCAGGGTGGGGGGAAATCTTATCTTTTCTCCAACTGAGGCCAATGAGAGGTGGCAGAGATTCAGACATGAATTTAATGAGATCTAAGCTAAGTAGAAACTATATAAATCTGACTATACTCTCCCCAAAGACTGAGATGGTAAAAGGGAGAATGTGATCCTATGATGTTGGGAGAGAGAGTTAGATGTACTTCTGTTCTTGCTATGTACTCAATCACCTTGAAATATCTCATGGGTAATTAGCTTGTTAAATGGAACTAGAAGCTAACAGTTGGGAGGGAACACATTAGAATGTGGGATCTAGACTGTATGAGAAAGGAATAAGCATTTATTTAGTACCTACTATATAGCAAGCACTTTTATAAATATTACATCATTAAAGGCATAATTAAAAAGATACCCCAACCTCTCAGGAGTATGTCTAGAGCCCTGATAGAGAAATGTAGCCATCATTCCTCAAGGAGAGTAAATCTAGAGTGCTTCATACAGGTACAAGAAGACTGAAAATGTAGGAAGGATCCAGTTTGTGAAGACATAGATTTGACTCTTGAGCTAATAGAGAATAAACTGATGTTTACTGAATGGGGAACATGACATGTTCAGACTTGTATTTGTAGTTAAATCACCTTGGCAGCTGTGTAGAGAATAGAGGAAGCAGAGAAAGGCTTGATGTAGGGACAACAGATAGGATCCTATTGTAATGGGCAAGAGGTGATAAAAGCATGAAATACAATGGTGGATTGTGAGTGGGAAGTATGAGGCTTATTTTAGAGATGCTGTGGAAGAAGAAACATCATGATTTAGTAATTGGATATGTGGGCTGAGTGAGTGAGAAGTCTAATGTAATGCTAAACTCATGATTTAAGTACCTAGAAGGATGGTGGTGTCTTCTGCACTAATAAGAAAATTCAGAAGAGGATGGATTTGGGGGGAAAATGTGAGTTGTCTTTTGGTTATATTGAGCTTGGGCTATCTATGGGATATCTAGTTCAAAATATCCAATAAATAGCTGATTAATTCATAATGAGGAAGTAGGAGCCCAGGAGAGAGAATAGGCTTAGGTCTATAAATCTGGGAAGTCATTTTCACAGAGATTACAGTTGAATCCACAGAAGCTGATGAGTTTACCAAATGAGAGTATAGAAATGAAAGAGAAGATGATAGGGCAGAGGACTGTTGTACACACAAATTTAGTAGGCATGAGATGGATGATGAATCAACAAAGGAGAATGAGGAATGGTTAGACAGTTTGGAAGAGATCAGTGTCACAATATCCCAGAATGGAGAAAGTGCTGAACAAAATTTAAAAAAAACTGCAAATTGGTCAAGAAGGTTGAGGATTAAGAAGAGATCATTTGATTATGGTTGGTCAGTCAATAAACATTTATTAAGTGCCTACTATATGCCAGGTGCTGGGGTTCATATAAAAATAAAACCAGTCCCTTCCCTCAAGGAAAATACAATCAATCTAATGTAGAAAGGCAATATGTAGGAAAGGAAGCTGAAAAATTGGAAGAATTAAGAAAAGGTATCCAACATGAGGTGGGGCTTAATGGAGAAGTCCAAAGAAGTACAGTTGTATAAATGAGAGATGACTGGCCTGGACACCCTCCTTAAATAAAGATATTGGAAAGAGCTCTCCATTCCACATTCTAATCAAAGAGGTCCCAGGGCAGAAAGTAAATTGTCATTTTATTTGATAATTAAGAGATGATTAGTCACTTTGGAAAGGGAAATTCCAGTTGCATGATTACAGTAGAAGTCAGATTTCAAGGACTTAAAAGAGAATGAGAGGAGAGGAAGTATAAATACCAAGTATAATGTCTTGCTTAAGGATGTTGGCTGAGAAAGGGAAGAGAGATCTAGGATGATATATGTACAGTGGGATGTAACAAAGATTTTTTTTAAGAATGAGGGAACTTGGTTATTTTTGTAGAGAGCAGGGAAGGAACTAGTAGATAAGGAAAGACTGAAAAAAAAAGAAAAAGGATAATAATGGGGGAAATCTGATAGAGATTGGAGAGAATGGGATCAAGGGTACAAATAAAGGTCTTGACCTTGGAGGGGTAGATACCTTTTCATCAGAACCTGGCATAAAGAAAGAAATGGCAGGGAGTAATGCCAAGGGTTGTGAAATGAGGAAGAGGAGAAAAGAATGAGAACTTAGGGAATAGTTTCAATCCTTATAACAGCCCTAGGTATTGAAAGAATAATTGTTTTAATCTCCATTTTACAGAGAAAACTGAGTCCCATAAGGTTATGACATTATATGGCCAGTAAGTAATGCAGAATTCAAATCCAAGTCTTCCTCACTATAGGCATAGCACTCCCCCCAACTCCCACCGCTTCTAGATCTCCTCCCCTTTATGGAGCCATGCAGCATGATCAAATTAACTCTGCCATTGTCCCCAAGTGAGGTGTGTGTCCTACCCTTATCCATCTAATTTATGTACCAAAGTGACCTTCTCTGGCAACCACTCCTACATGTCTGCTGTTTCCAACAATAGAATGTAAACTCCATGATGTCAGGGGCTGTGTTTGGTATCCCCAGCACTATGTACAGTGTTCAGCACATACTAAATACTTAATAAATGCCTTTTCATCCTTTCATTTATACAGCATGCTGTCACTCATCTGTTGAAATCTCTATCTTTAAGACCCAACTAAAATCTCACCTTTCATGAAGTCTTCCCTGACTTACCCAGGTGAAACTGATCTTTCCTTTCTCAAATTTCTAAAAGTTCTTTGCCTGACCATCCTTTGGTCCTAAAGCATCTTCCCCCTTAATTGTCCAATTTCAGGGACTGTGTCTTTACCTACCTTCCTTCCTTCCTTCCTTCCTTTCCTTCTTCCTTTCCTTATTTGCTTTTTTTCTTTCTCTTTTGTATTTCAGTGCTTAATAAATTGATGCAATTAATAGATAAGCTCTTGTTAAGTTGTTTAATTAATGAAGAAATGACACCGTGGAGGATTGTAAAAAAGTGAAAAACAAAAAAAAATGGTGAGGACGCTGGGTTAGGGAATGAGGAAGGTTGGAGACTCTGAAACCTGCAAAAAGACCAAAACATTTACTCATTTGAAATAAACTGCCCTTTTATGGGAAAATGCTTTAGACAGGGACAGATCCAGAGGGGTTCTCAAAGTTGTGTTTTGTTTCACTCCAGTGTGGAATCTATGGAGGCCATAATTTAAGGCATCCAGAAACCTGGGTCTCAGTCTCAACTTGACCAATGTTGCTCTATGTCTATAACTCCTCTCAGCTTTATTTTCCTCTCCAATGAGTAGATATGTTAACATAACAAAGGGAGCAGTCAGTATAAAAGAATGAAAAAGATATTTTTTTGTGCAGAATGATCTATGAAGTTCCTGGAACTCTTTGACAATATTTACTGGGTGCAAGGTGCTATAATTTTGATTAAAGCCTCCTATCTCCATGTCCAAAGTCAATCCCATACATGTGCCTTTAACCCAGAAAAAAATATCCGAGGTACAGTGGGGGTGAGAGTGAAGAAGTATCCTCTATTCATAGAAACTCAGGCTGTCAGTGGCCTTAGAGATCATTGGGTACAATTCCTTAACTTTACAGGTGAAGAAAATGAGGTCCAAGGAAGGGGATGATGCCCCAAATCTCATATTAATTACAGAGCTCTGGATCAGAATCCTAGCACTCTGAGTACCAATCCTGTTTTCCTTCCTCCCTTTCCCACTCCAACATTTTGCTCATCACCTGGAATTTAACCCTTATCATGGGGCTAAATAAATTGAGGACTCCATTAAATGCATTCTTTTCTACGCACAAAACCATTTGAATACCCCTTCTTATTCTCTAAGCCTCTTTTTGCCCTACAGAACCTACCTCATGGTGGTGAAAACTCCTAGATTATAAGCAGGCTATGTGAGACAGCTCCTACCTAACCTAACTTTATAAATCTGGCCTTCACACTGATCATTCCTTTGGGGTACACTTTCATAACCTGGGAAAGGAAGCCCCTGGCTATTTCAAAGGTTGCAGCTGTCAGAATCATTAGTCTATCCTTGGCCAGCCAATATAGTCAACACTTTTAAGAGGTACCCAGTGTTAAAGGAAGCACTGAGGACTGGCTGGTCTTGTTCTTTTGTTTGGGGAATGAGTCATAGGATCATAAGATTTAAAGCTGTGGAAGGAACCTTGGAGATCACCTAGTCCTGCACACACTTGACAGCTCACCCTTTGGGGAAGTGACAGGAAAGGACTGGAGGAGCTGTCTTAGAGGGAGGGCTTAACAATATTGAGTCAGGGTGGCTTGTCTAAGCTATGACTAAGGTAGCCAGGATGATAGATGGAAGTGTCCAAAGTACCAGGCAAAGGGAAGAATTATTTTGTCTAATACATGAGTGAATGGTGAAAAGTCACATATTTATGGAAAGTAAAGTATAGAATGGATGTAGGGAAAAGAGGAAGCATTTGCAGGAGGCAGCCTGGAACAGTAGAAGATTACCGGATTTAGACCTGGCTGTACTAAACTATAGAACCTTGGGCAAGACACTGAACTTACCTGGACCTCAGTGTATAAATTCCTCATTTATGAAATGGGAGAGTTGGACCAAATGGACCCTTTCAGCTCTAGATAAAAGATCCTATAATTCATCTGGAATTAAGGTGGACTTCATTCAAGGGAAAGGTATAAAATGGACAAGATTAGTATAAATAAATGACTTGTGTTTATTGTGACTCCTCATTGTAGCAACCAAGCAGCTATGTGAAACAGTAGATAGAGCACTGGATCTGAAGTCAGGAATGAGTTCAAATCTGGTCCCAGACATTTAATAGCTGTATGACCTTGGACAAGTCATTTAACCCAGTTTGCCTCAGTTTCCTCATCCATAAAATGAGCTGGAAAAGGAAATGGCAAACCATTCTACTATCTTTGCCAAGAAAACCCCAAATGGGGTCACAAAACATCAGACACGACTGAAAAATAACTGAACAACAATTGTAGCACCAGTAGTCAGTCTTCAGGGGACCTATAACCTTGCTGGGGAAATTTGACTTATTTACTCTGAAATCAATGAGATAAAGTTCATTAAGGGTATTCTATTATTTAGAGTAAACCAAAGCACAAATTAGCCAGCTGTGGTGATCTTAGTCAACTCACTTTATTTTTCAGAGTTTCTATTTCCGCATTTGTGAAACAAGAGGTTTAGAATGAGAGAATTCCTGAAGGGCTCATCTAGCCCTTATATTCTGTATCCTGTGGTAACTTTAAGGTGTGGTATTCTGTGGTCGAAGGCCCCTTTCAGCTTTAAAATTCTATGTCCTAACAGTACATGTTTATTTTTCTAGAAGCAGCTAGGTGGTCCAATTGAAAAAGTAACTTTTTCTCTTTCTGCTTTGGTTTCCTCAATTATAATTTGAGAATCAAAATAGCACCTACCTCCCCTTGTTGCAAGGATAACATGAGATAATACGTTAAAAGTGCTTAGCATAGTGCCTGGCACATATTAATACTTCATAAATATTTGTTTCCTTCCTTCCTTCTGTTCTTAATATTCTTAAGGTTTATAATTTTACAATGGATAAGTGAAGATTGTTTTCTTCTTTGTTTCAAGACTATTCCCTTCCTTCAGACCCCCACGCTCCTAACCTATGTAATCCTTTTTATGTTCCCAGGACCTTTTAAAATAAAAAAATGTTTTCCTATGCCAGCTGTAACTCCCCCTAAGACATCACAGCTTTCCCATAGAGAAGGATCTAATTAATGAGTACTTTTCATCTGAGGCTAGCAATTTGGACACAGAATTTGTTTATATCAGGACATTCTTTCTTTGTTCCTGATGTATCAGAGAAGATCAGCCATGCCCAGTTTTTACAAGCCTATTATTTAAGTTGTAGTAGGGACTTTAGATATTATTTTGTCCAACCTTCTTATTTTATATTATATTTTTAAAAGATTTTTAAATGAACAGAAATCTATTTTTCATCTCTCGAAGTCCCCACCCCAATGGATAAAAGAAAAGAAAAACAAATCCCTTGTAATAAATATGTGTAGTCAAGCAAAAAAGTATCCTCAATGGCCATGTTCAAAAAATATTTGTCTCATTCTTCACCTTAAGTCCAATATGTCTCTGTCAGGAGATGAATAGTATGCTCCATCACTGGTCCTCTGGATCCATGGATGGCCATTGCCTTGATGAGAGCTCTCGAAGCCTTTAGAGTTATTTGTCTTTACAGTATTTTTTATTATATAAATTGTTCTTTTGGTTCTGTTCATTTCATTCTTCATCAGCTTAAAAAAAGTCATCAGAATTGTCCATTTTTATAATATTGATATAATAGTAAAAGTTGTTTTTCTGATTCTGCTCATTTCACTTAGCATCAGTGCATGTAAGTTTTTTTCCCCCATTTTTATTTGGAATTGTTTACTTCTTACAGCAAGATAATTTTCCATCCCATCCATATGCCACAATTTATTCATCTATTTTCTACTTAATGAACATTCCCTTAATTTCTCTTCTTGTTTGTTTGTTTCCTTATTTTGGTTTGGTTTTGGCCATAACAAAAAGGGCCAGTATAAATGTCTATACATATAGGACCTTTTACTTCATATTCCTTTTGGGTATAGGCCTAGCAGGAGTAACTAAGTCAAAGGGAATGCACTCTTTAGCAACTTTTTGTATATAATTCTGAACTGTTTTTCAGAATGATTGTACCTACATACAGGGCCACTAACAATGTGTGAATATGCCTATTTTCCCACACCCCCTCTAATATTTGTCATTTTCCTTTTTTGTCATCTTTGCCAATCTGATGAATATGAAGTGAAAGATCGGAATTACTCTGATGTGCATTTATCTAATTATAAGTGTTTGGGAATATTTTTTTTCATATTTCTTTAAATAGCCTGGATTTCTTCCCTGGAGAACATCCTGTTCATATCCACAGACCATTTATCGGTTGGGGAATGGTTCTTATTCATTTGAATTTGAATAATTTCCTTACATATCTTGGAATTAAGACATTTATCAAGAAAAAATGTGGCAAAGACTTTACCCCATCTAATTATTTTCCTTTTAATCTTAGCTTTATTAGATTTGTTTGTGAAAAAAACCTTTTTAATTCAATATAATTAAAATTATCCATTTTATCTCCTGTGATCCTTTTTATGCTGTGTCTCACACATATTTGGCACTTAACAGATTAGTTATTGATTGTTATTGTTTGGTTGATAGCAATTGATTGATTGTAAGTCATGGTTATTAATATTTAATTAATTAGTTAATTGTGAACTGGGCATTCTATAGCATACCTCTGTGCATTTATGTAAGTTCTGCACTATGCTGGCAGTACACTCCCTCCCATCTCTGCTTCATAGAATCCTTATTACCCACTCTATGAAGCCATATGGGACTCTCATGCCCATAACTGCTAATATTCTCTCCTTACTTAGATTACTTTGTATTTATTTATCTGTATACATGTTGTATCTTACCTTCAGTCAAGGGAAATGTAAGTTCTTTAAGGACATAGATTGTCTCATTTTTATATGCTCTCCCCCAAGCAGTGTGCATTGCTTATTTTTTTATTTTCTAAATTTATTTTTATTTATTTCATTATTTTTCAATTACATTTAACATTTTTTTAACATTCATTTTTTAAAACTTTGAGTTTCAAATTCTCTTCCTTTCTCCCCTATCCCTTGAAAAGGCACATTCCTTAAATTTGAATTTATTCTTTCTGTTTCAACCAAAGTCTCTCTTTCATTTTTGTAGGAGGTTAACTTTGATACATTTATGAATGGACAGTCTTATTGATTTAGGCCCTGCCTCCACTCATGGATATTGTAATCCACCCATGTCTTATGAGTTTCATGCCCATGCTCTATCATATATTCCCCACAAAGTTTCTATCAAAGTCCTGGAGGTCTTCCTCTAATCTTGTAAGTAAGCACAAGAGAACAGGAAACATGGGAGCAGGAGAACGTCATGGTCACACATATGCTTTAGGAATTTAGATTTGGTAGCTCTATGGAGATTGGATTGGGAAACACCAGATGCTTGAGTTGGGGAGACCAACTATAAGGTTATTAGAAAAATCTGGGTGAGAGGTGATGAGTTCCTGAAGTAGTCTGTTGACATCTTATCTCCCTCCTAGACCATAGTAAGTTATATGAAGGCAAGGACCATGATTTCTCTCTGTTTTGTAATGCTTCCAGCACATAGCATACTGCTCTGCATATAGCAGACACTTAATAAATGTTTGCTAAAAGAGTGGATGAATGAAGGCCATCTCTTGGGGAGATGCAAAGTTTTGCCTAACTAACATCAAAAGAATGAGTTGGCTTATGCAGTTCTAAGTATAGACATTTCCCATAAAATGTGAGCTAGGTTTATAGATTTAGAAAACAGTGACACCACCAGCAGCCAATTTCCGAAAACAGGCTGGATCTGAGTGTGATTTACTGGTAGCTATGTAGAAATGAGCATTGCTGTCAGCTGTGAACTATTACAGAAGCAGAAAAGCTACCATGGTAAGAGGAAAGGAATTTAACTCCATTTAGGTAGCAGCAGCAGAGGGTATGCAGTAGATTGAATCCGAAACTTTAAAAGGCAAAAAAAAATTAAGTGATTCAACAGACCAAGACATACATAGAGTCATCCTAATCATATAAGAAATTGAGATTTGGGGGTGGAATTTGAGGAAAGCATTCTAGACTGTTGGTATTGGGCAATGGCTCAGAAAGGTGGAGAGTTGAATCAATGAACCACCAAATTGTACCAAAAAAACCCCAAAACCAAATGCAACAGCAACAACAACAAAAAAATGATCCTTGGGGTTTCAGATGTATAATAAACTTGTAGAAACCATTTCCAAGACAAATAAAGCCTCTTCACCTTTCCTATTGCTACCTTTGAACTATAGAGGCAGCTAAGTAGCATAGGTGATAGAGCCCTGTACTTGGAGTCAGGAATAGTTACATTCAAGTCCTCCCCTAGACAATTACTAGCTGTGTGGCACTAGGCAAGTCACTTCACCACTGTTTGCCTCAGTTACCTTCAACTATAAAATGATGATAATAATAGCACCTGCCTTCCAGGGTTATTGTGAGGATTACATTAATAGAAATGTTAACGTAAAAATCAATTTTAGGACAGTGCATGGCACATAGTAGATGTATAATAATTGCTTGTTTCCTCCTTTCTCTTTTCTGACTGACTACCCTTCATGAAATTTATAGGCTTTAGAACGGGAAGGGGCCTTTCAGATAATCTGGTTCAACCGCTTCAATTTTTAGGTAAGGAAATTGAAGCCCAAAGAATTTAAGTGACTTGTCACAGGCACTCATTGATAGAGATAGAATTCAAACCCAGATCCTTTACTCTGAGCCCCATACTCTTGACTGATATCAATCCATTAATAAGCATTTATTAAGCACCTTCTCTTTTTCAAGCACTATGCTAAGCTCTGGAGGATCCAAAGACAAAAGTTAAACAGTTCCTCCCCTCAAAAATCTTATACTCTATTGGGGAGACTATATGTACATGTATAAATATATACAAAATAAAAATATAAATAATAAATACAAAAACTAATGCAATCTTCCTTCTCTAGGTCTCATAAAATGATTTTTAATTCCCTTAAGTACTTACCATGTTCTATTTTGTAGTACAGTTATTTGTATTTGTGCATGTGTGCTATACATTTTGTATAAAATTGTATTATAAGATTGTAAGTTTTATATATATATGTATATATATAAAATATAAGATTGTAAGTTCCACGAGGGCAGTGATGGAGTCTCTGTCTTCTTCATTTATGCATATTTCTCAGTTCCTAGCACAGTGCTCTCTGAATATATTCTATGTTTGCTAAATGTTTGGTGGAATTGAACTATACTATCCAAGAGTGTTATTGGAGAGACTAAGGGGACCTTGTTTAAAATGCTCATTCTTTTGTTTTCTACTTGCCTGACCTTGATTGAAACACTGAACTTCTCTTCAATGAAATGTTCTCATCTGTAAAATGAAGGAATGGAGTTAGATGGTCTCTGGGATCACTTTCAGCTCCAAATCCAAGGATCTTGTGATTAGACAGACCCTAGTTGAGGGAAACAAACTCAAGGCAGGGAGATCAGGAAGAAAGAGAAGACAACCAACCCATGAGCTAATCAGGGCTTACCAAAGGGTGGAATTGTTATTGTTATTATTGTTGCATGCAGCGCCTAGTAGGGGTCCATAAATGTTAATAAAAGAAGAAAGTTTTGTTGTTACAGAGGGCGAAACCTGGAAATGAGAATAGAGGGCCGTAGATGAAGGTGCTAAATCACCCAGCATAAGCCTCCCCCAATTTTCCAAGAGACAAGAAGAATAAGATATTAACAAAGAGAGTGTCTGTCACCATTCACACATTGGAAGCAATATGTAACATGGGAGGAGTGGGAGAGGATGACAGGGAGAAGGTGCAGCATGCTTAACTGATGCAATCCCCATGTGAAAGAGGTTGGGGAGCCTGCTTCCAAAAAAGCATGATGAACTTGGAGTGGAAAGGCCTGACTTGGACCATCAATAGACTATTCTGTAATTCATTCTAGTCTGCTACCCATGTCTTTAAGAGATAAGCTAATGCTTGTCTGTGGAGCTGGAACTGGGGTATGTGCAAAAAGTACTAACTGGATAAAGCATATGACTCTTTCCTGGGTGGCTAGAATCCAGAAGCAAAGAATGCTAGAAACCTCAGAGTGAGGAGAGGGGCCTAAGGCCTTTATCTCTCCCTGCTTGGGTCTGTTGCCATGTGGCATATGAGCACATGGCCTTGCTATTTTTTGTAGTCCTTTTCCTGCTTTGAGGTAGAGGACTTTTGAAGACACATGACCCTGTAGGCTTTGAAAGGTAAGGATGGCAAGTCACTAGTGATCTGAAAGCCAGAGTCCATGCTGGTTTTTATAGCTAGTTAGCCCAGCAGAAAATCTCTGAGATATAAGTTTCGTGACACAGGCCAGTGGTAACTGAAACTCATCTAGCAGCTAAGTCAAGCTGAAAAGTGACCTTGGTGGGACCAGTGCTATGTAGAAATTGCTATAAGTTTGCATCTATTCTCCCTAGAGAATGAGATGGTGTGGAAGAGAGTATGTCCCTAGGTGTGTGTGTTAAGGAGGGATGGTAAAGAGGAGGAAGAAATGTTTGTCTGTGTCTTTATGCTATAACTTCAGAGTAAATATTCCTTTGTAAAAGCTAATTGATATTAATTGGTTAGTGCTAATTACTGGTACTTAACAGGGGGAACATACCAGAAGGAGGCTCAAGTTAATAGCATTACAGAAAACTAATTTTCTCTAGCTAAGCTAGAGAAAGTTACCCCTGGGATATCCACGGAAACTAGAGATGGAAGATGTAGGCAGCTTTCCTCCGGAAGAGTGAGTCCAGAGGCTTCCTCCAAATGTAACTAAACAAATATATGGGGGAGGGGATGTAGGAATGATCTGAGGGAGAGACGAGGAGAGTACAGAAGATAGATATGAATTTTTGCTGGAAAAAGTATAAAAAAGATGAGTGTAAAATCCCCATCGACTTTATTATTGGACATATTCCTGTGCCCTCTTCTACCACTGACAACAGCAATCATAACAATCCATATGCCCATAGCATGTGAGAGAGGCAGTGTGGGGTGTAATGGAGAGAAAGCTGGCCTTATAGACAAGAAGGCCTGTGTTCAAGACCTAGGATCAAGCAGCTTTTTTTTTTTCACCTGCCGATTTAAAAACTTGCCTCTTGTTGCTTTTCCACCTTCCAAACAAGATCCCCAGAGACTATACCTAATGAGGAATCAGCATTCCCTGGGACCCTGAGCTATCCTCATCACCTAGCTATTTTTCATCATATCCTCTCCCCCCTTCACCTTTTACTTGAGAGCTATAGCCAAACCAGCCATTGTTTCTGCAAAGGGAGAGTTAATTTCTTGTCTTTTGTTGCCATCGCCATCTTTGTGACTTCCTAGACTCCTTCTTCTGTCTATCTTGTAAATATTGTCTCCGTTATTAGAATTTAAGCTCCTTGGTGGCAGGGACTGTTTCACTTTAGAATTTGTATCCATATTGCTTAAGCACAGTGCTTGGCATGTACTATGTGCTTAATAAAAGTTTTTCATTCATTCTTTTAGGTTACGTATGTAATGTAACCATAGGCAAATCACAAGCTCTCAGTGCCACAGGTAGCCCTTTAAGGCCAGAAGTTACAGATAATTTGACAATCAGCATTAATGGAAGGAGTTTCCACATTGGAAATTGTCCTAATTTATGAAATTCCATGACCAGACCACACTCAAAGTGTTTTGAGGTTTTGAAATGCATGGTGCAAGAATTAATATCCCCATTTTAAAGATGAGAAAAAATGATTCGAAGAGATGAAGTGAGTTGCCTATGGCCACACAGTTACCAAGCATCAGAGCCAGCATTCAGTTCTAAGCCTTTTGCATCTAAACCCAGTATTATTTTCATGTTACTACTTCAAATGAAGCCTCACTTTTCAGGGGCCACAACTCCCACATAGGAGCCATGTGAGCCAAAGTGAGCCTTTTTTTTCTTTTGTTTTGTTTTTGTTCACATTTTCAAAGTTGGAAATCGCATTTCACAACATCCATAAAACATTCTGCTCCAGTTTGGCTTTTCAGAAAACAGTAATTCATGAGTTACTAAGCAGATGGCTTAATTCCTCCATATTCTTGCCTAAAAACACACTCTGAGTGACTCAAAAGCACGTAACTCATGACCTATTGTGACTCATTACTCAACTACTGTGCATTTGTTTTGGCATTTATCACACTGTGGAGAGAGTAAATTTAGATTTTACACTTTCTCAGTGGGTTGGTTTTAATATCGTGAGGAGGCTACAAAGTTAGGAAAGAATCTGGGGAGAGATATTTTCATTTAGTAGGAATAAGGGATAGAATTGGAAACAGTGTATGTCACATTTTGATATATTTCTCCTCTCTTATCCAATCTTCTGAACACAAGGAGGATCTGCCCTTGCCGTTCTCCCTCTTCCGTCACACAAAGCACAGCAGGCCTATATAAAAGCAGAGAAGTCTGCTTGTTCTCTGCCTGAACTGTAGTTTGGGTGTAATTGGAACACAAGCTGGATGTTGGTGCTTCCATTCTTGACCCCCTATTCACCTGTGTCTGTACTCCTGAGGGTGGCATCCCAACCAGTGCCCAAGTCTAAAGATGAATTTGCATTGCAAATTTAAGAGTTGGATCTTCCAACTCTATGGATCAGAGCATCAAAGTTCTTTAATCCCCTTTGACAGGTAAGAATAATAAGATACCAAGAGATTGACCCAGGCCACTCAGTAAGGAGCCTCAGTTGTTGTCACTTTCTCAAATAATCACATAGTTCTGACCCCAAGTGACCAAGCATTTTTTAAAAAAAATCTCCATTAATTTACCCTTCTCACTTCTGTTATCTCTAAATGCCTTCTTTCCAGACCCTACAGCAGGCACCTGAAACAAATTTTCAGTGATAGACTATGAATATGAAAGGAACCTAACAACATACAATGTTAGGTCTTAATGGGACCATAGGACATAGCATGCTGGGAAATAGAACCTAAAGGGACCCTCTAGCATAGTGTTAGAACAGTTGTTACCAGAACAAGCGCTAGAACCTAAATCTCCTCACTCCCAAGTCCAGGGTGTGTGTTTAGGTTCTTTTTGGCTTTATAGGAGTAAGGAATTATTCTGTTCAGTAAAAGATTTCCCTTTCCTCTGAGGTCTAAATGTTGGAATGTATGAGGATACTAACTTTTTAAAATTTTCAAAGGCAGTAACTGCAGCTAATGGATCTGCCAGCAGCAAATACATTAAAAAAAGTGAAGAGTCTATGATGGAAACACCAGTTCCTTGTCCTTGTAATTTGGGACATGTATTAAAAGTATCATTTTATTTCTAGTAAGCAGAAAAACACCTTTCTTCCATTCACATTTATTCAAATTCCAGACATTTCTTTGGCAACAAATTAACACTGGTTGGCATGGTATATTACATTTATCCATAACCAACTTTGGGAACACATGAAGAAAGCTCAGAGTAAAAACTGAACAGGGAAAAAAGTAAAAAAAAGAAATGATCTCCTATGTACAAGTGTATAAATAGAAGTTATCTTGCTTTCTTCTCTTGTGTTCCTCCAATTATTTGTCTCGCTGATGGTTTCATTCCAATCATAATACATTGTGCTGGGATTATAGTAAATGTGTGCAGAAATTATACGGGGGTGTGGAGCCAAATATAATTCCTATGAAAATTCTTTTCCAGTATGTGGTGAATTATTTTTAGATGCACATAACTAACCTTGTCTTTTTACTATTCAAACTTTCTGTGTCTTCCTACTACCTCTAGAATAAAATACAAAGTCAACCTGGTATGTAATCATCTTCACGATCTGACTCTGTCCTACCTTTCCAGTTTTATTTTGTATTTCTCCTCTTCACGTATTCTATGTTCTAACCAAACTGGACTGGCATCTCTGGCATCCCATTCTGCCATCTCTTGCCTCAGTAGAGTCAATCAGATTCTCTCTCATATCAAGAAAACATTATCTTCACTTTTCTATTGCAATTTTTCTCTTTGTTCAAGAGTAACTTAGCATAGGCATCACCTTTTCCATGCAGCCTTCTTAGATCCCTCAAATTGAAAGTCACTTCTCCATTCTCAATGCTATATATTCAAATAAATATTTTAATTACGGACTTGGCAGTCATCAACAAATGTGAATATACTAGGAAAATAAGATTATGTATGAAGCCATCTACAATGAACTTTTTTTTAATATGCATATCAAAGTTTAATACAATAACTGAATTATTTATTATGAAAGTTTTTATTTCTATGATTTATTATATTACCCACTAATTCTTTAAGATTAAATTATTTTGTCCCCATTTAAGTATAAACTCTTCCTTTAAGACACATTTTATTATAATTCTTATTGTTTTGTATTTGATAAAGAACGTATTTCATATTTCTGCTTTACTACATTTGTCTGTTAAGCTTTTACGTCCTAGTACATGGTCAATTTTTGTAGAAGTCATGAAAAACTGAGAAATGTATATATTCATTAGGTGCTAATTCAATAATTTCTAGAGATCTAGCATATCAAACTTTTCTAAAATTCTGGTCTTGTCCTTAACTTATTTCTTTCTATTTATTTATTTTTGTTAGATTTGTCTAGGTCTGAAATAGGTACACTGAGGTCCTCTTATTATAGTTTCACTATATTTTGTTCCTGTAATCTGATTAGTTTTTTTTCCCTTTAAGTACTTAGAGGCCATTTTGTTCAGTGCTTGTATATTAAGTATCTGTTCTATTTTATTACTTATGGCACACTTAAGTGTATTGTAGTTTCTTTACTCATTTCTTTTAACTATGTCTATTTTAACTGTTGCTTTATCTATTTATTATCATTGCCACTTCTATTTTTTAATTGTTTGAGGTATAATAAATTCTACTCCACCTTAAATTTTAATATGTCTCTACTTTGTTTCCATCACACTCTACTTTGAGTTGCATATATCTGTGTACCAATCATATATATTGATCTACTCCTCCCTGTACAGCCTCAGTTCTTTAGGGTCAGAAATGAGTGTTTTCATTTTTTGTATCCTTAGCATAATGCCTTGCCATAATAGGAACTCAATAAATGTTTGTTGAAGCAAATAGAATGGACTGGAATTACCTCATTGTAGTTGATCTAGGTTCAGTTATAATTCTCAGAATTTTTCTATCTCATATACTATTCCAGTGCTCACCATGCCCAGACTCAATTAAGATAACTTTATCTAGAGTTCCACTCTCCTTATGCAACCTTCATGTTTCTGTGTCTTTTGTGCATTTAATCACATTCCCCAGATTATTCCCATTTCTTCCACCCTTACCATTGCACAGTTTAGGAAATGTGTCACAAAATGTGTATCTCTCATAATGACATTTTTTTTTTTTTACTTCTGAGACTATCTCTATTGTTTCAATATCTCATTACATCTCTTGCTAATTACAAATATCACTTATCACCTCAGTACATCAAATACAATAGCTTTTATTGTTTGCTTTTACTGGCCAAGCTCCACTGCTTTGGGGTCTGTGTACTTCCCCTAATTATGATATTTTACTGCAACTCCAAGTTCATTAATGAATGAACTCTCTGCTTAGAAAGCCTGAGATGTCTGTGGGTAAGAGCAGGGAGAGGCATGGAGAAGGGCTGGCTGCACTGGGAATCAGGAAATCCTGTTTCTTCTCTTGTCTCTGTCACTTCCTTTCTTTTCTAGACTTCAGTAACCATAGCCATGAAAATGGTAGCTGACATTTACACAATACTTTAGGTTTTGCCAAGCAATTCATTTTGGCTTTATCATTTGAGTCCAACAACAATCCTGGAACTAGATGATATTGTGATCCCTATACTACAGATATGGAAACTGAGATTTAAGGGGGTTAAATGACTCATTTTGGGGTTACAAAGCTAGAGGTAAGATTGGAACCTAGGTCTTCATAACTTTAAGTCAAGCATGCCACACCAAAACCCATGAAAAAAGACAATGAGCAGCTTGAGTTAGATGATCTCCGAGGTTCTTACCAGTTTGAAAACTCCACAGCTTTCTATCTCCCTTCTAACCTAATTTGCTTATTTTTAAATCTTGTTTTAATTCCTTGTTAATTTCTCCTTGGGTATTTAATTTCTTCAAACAGCACAGGTCTTAGGGGAAATTGCACATGCTAAAGTTCCCTGTTTCTTCCATTTTTCTCACTTCACTGGAAACTCCTTTAGGTCCCCAAATTGCCTGGTCCTACTCCATCCAACCTACACAGATAACTAAATATACTCTTTTGATCTTGTCACCACTGTGCTCACAACCCTTTTGTCCACTGAATAACAACCAAATTCTTTAATGGAACATTTATATCTATCATCTAACTATTATTAAGCATCTATGGGCACTATATTAAAGTATACTAATGATCTGTCTCCAATATACCTTTCCAGCTTATTCTGTCTCTGTGTCTCTCTTTCTCTTTCTCTTTCTCTTTCTCTTTCTCTCTCTCTTTCTCTCTCTCTCTCTCTCTCTCTCTCTCTCTCTCTCTCTCTCTCTCTTTCTCTCTCCCCTAGGTATTAGGGAATAAAAAAGGTAAAGTTGATTCAGATCTTCCCTTCAAGGAAGTCTAAAGGAAGGGGTAAAAGTGAGATAACATAGACATATAAAAGGAGTAATAAAAGTCAGAATAAAGTAAGAACACAGAAGAGATGCAAAGGGCTATACCCAGGGTACTTTCTAGTTAAGAATAGACTCCCCCAAAGAAGATATATGAGCAAACATATTTAACATTTTTGTATAGGTTAGGGGCTTCAGATGTGGAAGATTACAATACACATTTTTTTCATGGTAGTCAGTTTTAATGAATGCTTTTTTTTTCCTCCCCTTTTTAATTCTTTGTTATAAAGGTTGTTTCTCTGGGTGGGCCTGGGGAAGGTTAGTTTGCTAAATGTATGTGATTTAGAAACAAAATTAATTTTTGAAAGAGAGCTCTTTAAAAAAAATTAAGTCTCCCTATTATCAGGAGTATCGTGCATCTTCCTGCCTATAAACTGATGGAACATAATTATAGGTTCTTACATTTTAGAGCTAGTCTAATTTCTTTATTTTAGCTAAGAGAAAACAGACACTTTCTAGATGAATGGTACTTGACCTTCTTGAGTCTCAGTTACTGATTCTGTACAATGGAGATATCTATATTTTTATTATCTACATCACAAAGTTGTTGTGAAGAAAGTGCTATGTAAACTATTATTATTACTGCATTATTAATAACATAAATTCTGGATTATCCACTCACATGTGTTAATAATTATAATCATAATTTTGAGAAGGAGTATGACATGCCCATTATAGCATTGATGCTGGAGTCAGGAAGACTGAAATCTATTTTTTTTTGCTAGGTAATGGGATTAAGTGACTTGCCCAGGGTCACACAGATAGTAAGTGTCAAGTGTCTGAGGCCTGAGTTCAAATCATGTCCTCCTGACTCCAGGGCCAGTGCTGTATCCATTGTACCACCTGACTGCCCCTTAGAAGACTGAAATCTAAGTCCTGTCTCTGGCAAATAGGAGCAGTATGACTCTGAGCAAGTCACATAACTTCTCAGTATCCAGGGCAAATCTTGAAGACTATAAAGTACAGAGGTACTGCTGTTTTCCAGTGAAGGTAGACATTTCCCCACCCAGAGTTGTCTATAATAATGGAACTATGTGTCTTAACAAAAATTGTTAAGAGTAACTACTACAGCTGGGAAACAATTTTTACTGCCAGTATTTCTTATAAAGGCCTCATTTCTAAAATATATAGAGAACTGAGTCAAATTTATAAGAATAGATTAAAATAGACCCTTCCACAAGATGGTAGAATAAAAGCAGTGACTTACTTGAACTCTCCTCCAAATCCATCCAAATACCTGTAGAAAAATGACTCTAAACAAATTCTAGAGCAGCAGGACCCCAAAAAGACATAATGAAACAAATTTCCAGCCCAAGACAACCTGAATGGTTGATGGGAGAGGTCTGTTGCTCCATGCTGGGAGAGGAGCATAGCTCAGCACTGGCAGCTCTGGTGGTTTCCAGACTTCTCAACAAACAAATGGACAAGACAACTTAGAAGGTCAGTAGGAAAGGTTTGTCATACCTGAGTGAGAGAGGAACAGGGTCCAGCCCCAGCCCTGGCACAGCCCTGGGGTGGTGGTGGCGGTGGCAGTGGCTGCTTCCAGAGCTCTCACCCACAGAGGCTAGGGGGATTGAGCAGTTGATCAGAAGGGGATTACAGGGATCTCTTTGCTGGCACTGAGGTAGGATTCTCTTGTTTTGCCTGTGCTTGGATCTGGGTCACAGTCCTGTGTGGTGGTCCTGGGTGAGAAGAAGCACTGGCATGGTGGAGCTTGTGGCTGTGATGGAGAGGGAATCCTCCTCACAGTTCCAAGGCAGAAAAGAGTGTTTATGGTCACTCATAGACCAGAGCACAGGCCAGAAAAGGAGTAAAAACCTCTCCTTTGATCACACTGCCTTGGAAGAACTGAAAAGTTACAGGTCCCTAGAAGTACCTCTGAAAACAGCTGCACAAAACCCCTGAAGCTTGGAACAATATACCCTCCACACTGGAAGCAGAGCCCTACCTTAATAAAGAATTAAAAATTCTAGTAATTGTCTGGGAATATGAGCAAACAACAACAACAACAAAACAAAACAAAAACAAAACAAAACAAAAAAAAATCTCAGACTGTAGAATCTTACTTTGGTGACAAAGAAGATCAAAACATAAAACCTGAAGAAGACGACAAAGTCAAAATTCCTACATCCAAGCCTCCAAGAAAAATTTGAATTGGTCTCAGGCCATGGAAGAGCTCAAAATGGATTCTGAGAAGCAAGTAAGAGAAATGGGGGAAAAATTGGGAAGAGAAATGGGAGTGATGCAAAAAAATCATGTAAAATGAGTCAACAGCTTGCTAAAGGAGACCCAAAACACTGAAGAAAATAACACCTTTAAAAATAGACTAACCAAAACAATAAACACCTTAAAAAACAGACTAACCCAAATGGCAGAAAAAAGGTCCAAAAAGCCAATGAGAAGAATGTCTTAAAAAGCAGAATTGGCCAAGTGGAAAAGGAGGTTCAAAAGCTCACTGAAGAAAATAATTCCTTAAAAATTAGAATGGAGCAAATGGAAGCTAATGACTCTATGAAAAATCAAGAAATTGTAAAACAAAACCAAAAGAATGAAAAAAATAGAAGACAATATAAATCCAGGAGAAATAATTTAAAAATTATTGGATTACCTGAAAGTCATGATCAAAAAAAGAGCCTAGATATCATCTTTCAAGAAATTATCATGGAAAACTGCCCTGATATTCTGGAACCAGAGGGTGAAATAGAAATTGAAAGAATCCATTCCTGAAAGAGATCCCCAAAGGAAAACTCCTAGGAATATTATAGCCAAATTTCAGAGTTCCCAGGTCAAGGAGAAAATATTGAAAGCAGCCAAAAATAAACAATTCAAGTATTGTGGAAACACAATCAGGCTAATACAAGATTTAGCAGTTTCTACATTAAGGGACTGGAGGGCTTGGAAAATGATATTCCAGAGGTCAAAGGAGCTAGGATTAAGACCAATAATCACCTACCCAGCAAAACCCCCTTTAGAAAAAAATGGACATTTAGTGAAATAGAGGACTTTCAAGCATTCTTGATGAAAAGACCAGAGCTGAATAGAAAATTTTGCTTTCAAATACAAGACTCAAGAGAAGCATGAAAAGGTAAACAGGAAAAAAAATCATAAGGGACTTATTAAAGTTGAACTGTATACATTCTCACATGGAAAGATGATATTTGTAACTCATGAGACTTTTCTCAGTATTAGGGTAGTTGGAGGGAATATATCTATATCTATCTATATTTATCTATCTATATAGACAGAGGGTACAGGGTGAGTTGAAAATGAAAGGATGGTATCTAAAAAATAAAATTAAGGGGTGAGAAAGAATTGTATTGGGAGAAGGAGAAATGAAGAGGTAGAATGGGGTAAATTATCTTACATACAAGAGTCAAGAAAAAGCTTTTACAGTGGAGGGGAAAGGGGTTAGGTGAGAATGAATAAGTGAATCTTACACTCATTGGATTTGGCTTAGGGAGGGAATAACATACACACTCAATTAGGTATGGAAATATTTCTTACCCAACAGGAGAACAGAAGGGAAGTGGATAAGGTGTAGGGTTGGGGGGTCATAGAAGGGAGGACAGATTGGGGGTAGGGGGTTATCAGAAGCAAATACTTTTGAGGAGGGACAGGGTCAAAGGAGAGAATAGAATAAACAGGGGGAGGGATGGGATGGAGGGAAATATAGTCTTTCACTACATGACTATTATGGAAGTGTTTTGCATGAGTACACATGTATAACCTATACCAAATTGTTTACCTTCTCAATGAGGGTGGGTGGGGAGGGAAGAAGGGAGAGAATTTGGAACTCAAAGTTTTAAAACAAATGTTAAAAATTGTTTTTACATGCAACTGGGAAATAAGATATACAGGCAATGGGGTATAGAAATCTATTCTGTCCTATAGGAAAATAGAAGGGGAAGGGAATGGGGTGGGGTATGATAGAATGGAGTGCAAATTGGCAGAAATGGTATTCAGAAAGCACAACATTTTGAGGTGGTGGGAGGAGGGAAGAGATGGGGAGAAAATTTGGAACTCAAAAAAATGTGGAAGTGAATGTTGAAAACTAAAAATAAATCAATCAATTAAAAATTATATATATATATATGTATGTATATATATATATATATATACACAAGAATACAAGTCATTCCCCAATTGGCAAATGGTCAAAGGATATGAACAGGTGTTTTACAGATAAAGAAATTAAAACTATCTATAGTCTTATGAAAAAATGGTCTAAATCACTATTAACTAGGGAAATGCAAATTAAATGTACCACTTTACACCTATCAGATTGGCTAATTTGAAAGAAAAAAAATATGACAAATGTTGGAGAAGATGTGGGAAAATTGGAACACTATTGCATTGTTGGTGGAGTTGTAAACTGATTCAACCATTCTGGAGAGCAATTTGGAACTATGCCCAAAAGGCTATAAAACTGTGTATATCCTTTGATCCAGCAATACCACTGCTAGATCTGTATCCCAAAAAGATCTTAAAAAATGGACAAAGGACCCACATGTACAAAAAATATTCATTACAGATCTTTTTTGTGTTGGCAAAGAATTAGAAATTGAGGGGTTGCCCATCAAGTGGGGATGACTGAACAAGTTGTGGTAATATGAATGTAATAGAATACTATTGTGGTATAAGAAATGATGAGCAGACAGATTTCAGAAAAAACCTGGACTTACATGAACTAATGCTAAGTGAAGAGAGCAGAACCAGGAGAATATTGTACACAGTAAAAGCAGCACTGTGTGGTGACCAGCTTTGACAGACTTAACTCTTCTCAGCAATACAATGATCTAAGACAATTCCAAAAGACTCATTATAGAAACTTCTACTCACATCTAGAGAAAGAACTATGGAGTCTGAATGCAGATAAGCATGCTATTTTATCTCTTTTATTTTCTTTCTCATTGTTTTTCCTTTTTGTTCCAATTCTTCTTGTGCAACATGACTAATGTGGAAATATGTTTAATATCATTGTGCATGTATAGCCTATATCAGATTGCTTGCTATCTTAGGGAGGGAGGAGGGAAGATTTGTAACTAAAAATTGTATAAGAGTGCATGTTGGAAACTATCTTTACGTGCAATTAGGGAAAAATAAAATGCTATTAGGTGGAGGAGGGGGGAATAGTAATTGTTAAAATTGTAGGATTTATGACCCAGGGCAAGTGACTTAATGTCTCAGATTCCACAGGTAATGAACTCTCCAAGACTAGAAATTGCAGAGAAAGTACCTTCTGCATTGATAGAGGAGTGTACTCACCCAGGAGTTCCCCGTGCCAATAAAGTCATAAGTCCCTATCCTGATCCTAACAACTACAATCAGTATTGGAAATAATAGTAATACCTCCAGACAGTAGAATATGTGTGCATTGAAGGTATATACCCTTTTTGGTTTTTGCTTTCCATCCCTTAGCATAGGGCTTTTCAAATAGTAGGTGCTTAATAGATGTCTATTAATTTGTTGAAAAAAAAAGAAATAATAGTAATAGCATAAAACTGGGAGAAAGTTACATGATCAGAGACTGAATTACTGCTAAAGAGTTTTCTCCTACATTGAGTGGGAAAATGAGCTGGATGACCTCCTCTATGATCCATTGTTTTATATATATATATTGTATTTTTAATTTATGGAATAAAACAAGCATTTCCATAACACAGTAAAATAAAAAAGATGATTGTACATGAAACTTCAGATCTACTATGCACAACTAGTCCTATTCCTTTCAAATATATTTCAAAAATATACAAAATTACATAAATTTCTTTTTTTCTTTCTTGCTACCTCCTCCCGAGATGGCTACTGTTAGACACAAATACAGGTACACATATATACATACACATATGTATATATTATATATATACATATATAGTTATTCTATACATACTTCTATTTATTAGTTCTTTCTCTGGATGAAGATAGCATCTTTCTTTATATATTCTCTATAGTTAATTTGGGTATTTATAATAGACAAAATAACTTATTTGTACAAAGTCATTCTTAAAACAAGATTGCTGTTACTGTATACAATGTTCTCTTGGTTCTGCTTATTTTGCTTTTCATTATTTTATGCACATCTTTCCATGTTTTTTCTAAAATCATTGAGTTCATCATGTCTTATAGCACAGTAGTATGGCATCACATTCATATACCACAACTTGTTCAGCTATTCCAGAACTGATGGGCATCCCTGCACTTTCCAGTTCTTTATCATCACAAAGAGAGATGCTATAAACATTTTAGAACATATAGGTTCTTTGCCTTTTTTCTTAATCATCTTTGAAAACAGATCTAGAAGTGGTATTGCTGGGAAATAGGTAGTTTAATAACTATTTTGGCATAATTCTATATTGCTCTCCAAATGGTTGGATCATTTTGTAATTCCATCAACAATGAATTAGTGTCAAAGTTTTTTCACATCCTCTGCAATATTTCTCAATTTCATCTTCTATCATTTTAGTCAATTCAGTAGGTGTAAAATGTTATCTCAAGGTTGTTTTAATCTGCATTAATGATTTAGAGTAGTTTTATGTGACTATAAATTGTCTAGATTTCTTCAGTGGAAAAATGTGTGTTCATATCCTTTCACCATATATCAACTGGGGAATTATTCCTATACTTATATATTTGACAAAGTTCTTTATATATTTTAGATATGAGACCTTTATTGGATAAACTGTCTATAAAATTTCCCCCCCAATTTTCTTCTTTCTTTCTTATCTTGGCTATATTTATTTGTGAAAACCCTTTTATTTTAATGTAATTGAAATTATCCATTTTACACCTAACTTTGCCCTCTATCTCTTGTTTATTCATAAATTGTTCACCTATCCATAAGTCTGATAAGTAATATGTTCCATGTCCTAATTTTCTAGTAAAATCTCTCTTTATGTCTAGGTCATGTATCCATTTTGACCTTATCTTGGTAAATGGTGTGAGATATTCATCCATGCCCAGTGTCTGTCATACAACTTTCCAGTTTTCCCAAAATCTTAAGTCTTTACACTTGTTAAATACAAGATTATTTGCTGCTTATTTGCTGCTGTAAATTGTGTGTCTATTCCATTGACCTGCCTTTCTATTTCTTAGCCAGTACCAAATAGTTTTGATAATTACTGCCTTATAATATAGTTTAACATCTGGTACTGCTAAACCTCCTTTTTTACACTCTTTTCATCCATTTTTCCTTTGATATTCTTGACTTTTTGTTTTTCCAAATGAATTTTCTTATTTTTTCTAATTCAGCAAAATAATTTTTGGTAACTTAATTGGGATAGTGTTGAATATATAAATTAGGGTGAAATTATCATTTTTATTATATTGGCCCTGCCTATCCATGAACAATTAATGTCCCTCCAATTATTTAAATCTGATTTTATTTATATAAAATTTTTAAAAGCAATTTTGTTTATATAATTACTGGGTTTGTTTTGGGAAGTGTACTCCCAGGTATTTTATGTTGTCTAGAGTTATTTTAAATGGAGTATTTTTTTTTTACTAGCTCTTCTTGAAGAGTTTTATTTATGGTATATAGGAATGCTGATGATTTATGTGGATTTACTTTATATCCTGCTACTTTGCTAAAATTATTAATTGTTTCAATTAACTTTTTAGTTCAATCTTTGGGATTTTCTAAAAACAATCGTATCTTCTGCAAAAAGACATAGTTTTATCACCTCATTTCCTATTCTGATTGCTTCAATTTCTTTTATCTTTTCTTATTGCTATTGCTAGGATTTCCAATATGATATTAAATGATATTGGTGACAATGGGCATCCTTTTTTCACGCCCAATCTTATTGGAAAGGTCTTTAGCTTATCCCTATTACAAATAATGTTTGCTGATAGTTTTAGATAAATACTTTTTATCAATTTAAGGAAAAAATCTATTTATACCAATACTTTAAAGTGTTTTTAGTAGAAATGAGTGTTGACCTTTATCAAAAGCTTTTTCTGCATCTATTAATATAACCACATTTTTTTACCTTTATTATCAATGCAATCAATTATGTTAATAGTTTTCCTTATGGTTAACCATCTCTGCATTCCTAGTACAAATTCCACTTAATCACAATGTATAATCTTTGAAATACATTGTTATAATCTTTTAGCTAGTATTTTATTTAGGATTTTTGCGTCCATATTCATTAATGAAATTGGTCTATAATTTTCCTTTTCTGTTTTTACTCTTCCTGGTTTAGATATCGATATAATATTTGTTTCATAAGAGGAGTTTGGTAGAATCCCTTCTGTTATCTGTTATTCCAAATAATTTATTTAATATTAGAATTAGATGATCTTTAAGTGTTTGATAGAATTCACTTGTAAATACATCTGGTCCTGTTGCTTTTCTCTTACAAAGCTCATTTATGGCCCGTTCAATTTTTTTTTCTAAACTAGGTCTATATAGATATTCTATTTACTCTTCTGCTAATCTAGGCAAATTATATTTTTGTAAATATTCTTGCATTTCACTTTAATTGTTAAATTTATTGGTATATAATTGGCATAAAACAACTCCTTACAATTGCTTTAATTTCATCTTCATTGGTGATGTAGTCACCCTTTTCATTTTTAATATTAGTGATTTCATTTTCTTCTCTCTTTTTTAAATCAAATTAATCAATTGTTTATTTGTTTTTTTTTCCCTGTGAGATAAGTGCTATCTCCATTTTACAAATTAGGAAACTGAGACCAAGAGATTGGTTAAATGACTTGGCCAAGGTCACATAGCTAACAAGTATCTCAGGCAGGATTTGAATTTAGGCCTTCCTAGTTCCAAGTCTAGCTTTCCATCCACTGTGCCACCTATCTGCCTAGGTATATAAGCTTTGTATCCCCTACTAAAGTATAAAAATCCTTCATGGCACTGATTGTTTTTTATCTCTGCTATTCCTCATATAGCCTAACTTGGGATTAGATACTTGCTTATCATTTTAATAATTATGATTGTACATTTAAATTATAAATATATAAAAATAAATAAAATAATAATAGATTACACATTTAGTAGTTATAATTATAATCGAATTGCATTATAAATGCCTGTGGATTGAATAATTAATCAATTGCTTAGATGAATAAACTTTTTACTTCAGTGGCAATTGGATTTGTGAAGACACATCTAAATAACTTTCCCAAAGCTTGTGCCAGGTTATACTTGCAGTAACAGCAATTTTCGTGTCATGATTTGAACACACATGGATTCTAAACTAAAATAATACCTAAACCCAGTTTGTTCTGAATTGATTGAGAACCAGCTAAGGACTAGGGACATTTTTATTGTGGCATCTGATTTTTTTCTATGGCTTAGAAAGTAGGGTCAAAAGGGAGCAGCAACAGAAGTCCCTCCTTCTCAAAAACAAAAATGCAGAGAGTTAAGGGTTCCCATAGGGCCTTTCAGATTCCAGCTGCCATGGTTATTGATTACGGGAAAATCCCTTCAGGGATGACTTTGACAGGCACATCCTCCAGGTTCCAACAGCCCTGTAAACCCTTTCCCATATGGGAAGGAAAGTTAGCCAGGAGGGTTTGGTCAGACTTTCCCAGCATGGCTTTTCTTTCATCCTCCCCTGATGGCCAGAATAGTGTGTTCCCTGATCTGTCCTTGAGGAGGGAAAACAAGGACCTTAGTATACCAATAGCCTTCTGCCTGAAGACTCATATCCATGAGAACTATCCCCTGGCAGTCAGGGTAAATCAGAGGCCCAAGCATGGAACAATCTGAGAACTTGCTGGGCTCCCTACTCCCTATCTTTTCTACCTCCATGTTCCAACTCATCTCTGCCTGATGGAAAGGACTGTATTAAGAGAAGAATAGAATCCAAGAGTACCATTGCCTGAGAATTGTGCCTGGGGCAAGTAGAAGACAATATGCACGCGTAAGCGGCATGCAATGTGTCCCAAAACATTGCTGGAAAGCCTCTAGGATGGTGGGTGAGTGGGAAAAGGGCACTGAGTGAAATAAAACACAACTCACTTGCTGGTTTGCTATGTAATATCTTCTTATTTTAACTATTTATTTTTGCTAAGTGCTGCAGTCAACTTTATATGTTGCTAAAAGACTATAGATGTTGTCAGTAATACCCTCTAAATTTTATTGCTTTGGTTCATAGTCCTGCTTGCTTCACCCTAGTTTTAGCTTTGTTTCAGAGACTAGGGAAGTAACGATAGTTGGGGATGCTACATTTTAGGCAGGATCCTACTAAGCTAGAGAGTACACCAAGGAAAGAGACCAAGGCACCCTATGATTATGCTTCTGAGGAATGAGCTAAAGAAGACGGACATAAATAGGACATGATATTTTCTTCATATTCATGGAGTTGTCATGTGAAAGAAGGATCAGACTTATTCTGGTCAGTCACAAAGGACAGGATGAGGAGAAACCAGTGGAAATTTCAAAGAGGTTCATTTAGTATTGATGTAAAGAAAATCTTCCTAATAATTATGGCCAGTCAATCCTTAAACATTTATTAAACACCTACTATGTGCTAGGCACTGAAGATTCAAAGAAAGGCAAAAGACAGTCCCTGCTTTCCAGGATCTCACAATCTAATTGGGAAAATAACATCCTACTATGTGCCAGGCATTGTGCCAGTTGCTAGGGGTACAAAGAAAAGCAAAATTTACTCCTGCCTTTAAGGAACTTAAGAAATAATATCAACAAACCTATGTACAAACAACATATATACAGGATATGTTGGAGATAAAGGGGCACCTGGAAAGGTTTCTTGCCCAAAGTGGGATTTTTACTGAGACTTGAAGGAAACCAGGAAGCGATAAGGAGGGGAAGGAAGACGCTAGAATCAAAGGAAATTGGTAAAGGCTTACTGTGGAAGATAGGATTTTGTCTGGGGCTTGAAGGAAGTCAATGAATTCGGGAGGCCAGAGATGGGGAGAGACAGCATTCCAGTAAGGGTGGATAGATAGTAAATGTGCTCAGAGTCAGGAGGTGGTGTGGTTTGTTTATGGAATAGTAAGGAGGTCAGTGCCATTATATTACAGTGTGTGTGTTTGTGTGTGTGTATGTGTGTGTGTGTGTGAGTGTGCACGCATGGTGCAGTGAAGGCAATGTTTAGGAAGTGTAGTAGTACTTCAATACAGTAAAGTGTAAAAAGACTTGAGAAGTGCATGATGGGAGGGAAGGTTATGAAGGGCTCTGAATGTCAAAAAGGATTTTATCTTTGATCCTGGAGATGATAGGGAATCAGTAGAATTTATTGAGGAGGAGAGTAATAGCAGGACTTTTGCTCTCTGAAGATCATTTTGAGAGCTGAGTGGAGGATGAATTATAGTGGGAAAGGACATGAGGAAGAGAGACCTACCAGTAAGCTATCACAATAGCTCAGGCATGAGGTGAGGAGGGCCTGTTCTAGGCTGGTGGCAATGCCAGAGGCAAAAAGGGGCTATAGGTGAGAGATGTTACCAGGGTAAAATGGACAGGACTTATCAACAAATGGGATATGGAGGGTGAGAGAGAGTAAAAGTAGAGGATGACACCTAGGTTGCAAGCCTGGCTGACTAGGAAGATGATGATCCCTTTAACAGTAATAGGGAAATTAGGAAAAGGGGAGGACTCAGAGGGAAAAATTTTAGTGCAGTTTTGTATCTGTTGAGTTTAAGTTATTTATGGGATATAAATGTTCAAATGCAGAAGGGTCTGACTCAGGAGGTAGAAGGCTCACTCTCACTGGAGAATAAGTAAGGCCTAGATAACCACTTATTAGGTATACTATCAAGCAGGGCTTCTTCATCTGGGGCCTATGATTTTTTTAAAAAATACTTTAAATATTAAATTTAAATAATTTTAATATTTTAAAATATTTTTTTAAAAAATCTATTTGTTTAAATAGATAATTTTCACTTTACATAAGTGGACCATTCTGAAGAACTCTTTGTAAAGTGATTTTTATGTAATGTGAATTTGTCTGTGAATGTGAAGAAGGGAGGGAGGCATGGGACTGGGAATAAGGAGAGCTGAGTTTAATTCCTGGCTTTGCCCTTTTGGGAAGTGATCTTGGCAAGATATATCACTTTTCTGGGTCTCAGTTTCTTCATCTGTAAAATTAGGTGTGTGGAATGGATGGTCTCAGTGTCTGTGTTATTCTTTTTTATGATATTTTAATCAATAATTTACATAAAGGTACAGAAGGCATACTTATTAAACTAGGACACCATACAAAACTGAGAGGTGTAGCTAACCTATTGGATGACAGAGTAAGAATTAAAAAAAAAAAAGATCCTACTGGGAAAGAACACTGGGTTAAAGTTTATTTAATAAGGTAGATTTTAACAGAGATACACATAAGGTCTTACACCTGGGTTTAGTCTGAGTTGGCCAAGGAATAACTGGACAGTTTGGTGGTTGGACAGTGAGTTCAATAGGTCAATGTTATAATATAACAACTAAGAAAGTTAATTATAGTCTAGGCTGAATTAAGGAAGAGGTATAGTGTTGAGGGTATGAGAGGTAAAAGTCCTCTCATAATTTGCTCTTGTCAGACCACAAGTGAAGCATTGTGTTCAGTTTTGGGTACTATAGCTCGAAGAAGATTATAATTTGGAAAGTGTCTATAGGAGGTCAACCAGGATGATGATGAGCCTCAAATTCATGCTATATGAGACTTTGTTGGAGGAATTAGGGATAGTTGGATTGGGAAAAGAAAGACTTAAAGTGGACACATTAACTCTCTGCAAGAATTGGTGGGAGGGGGAGGGGGGTTTGCCATATGGAAGACAGACTACTTCTGCTTGGCCACAGAGTGAACAATGAAGAGAAGCAGATGGACTTCTAAAGGGTTATGTATAGACTTGACCTCAGGCAAAATTTCCTAATGATTAGAGCTCTTTAAAAGTACTGGTCTCTCAGCAAAGGATGGATGATTATTCATTAGGTGTGCTAAAGAAGAAATTCTTATTCGAACATGGGCTGGACCAGATGGCCTCTAAAGTCTGTTCTAACTCAGTGCCTGGCACATAGTAGGTACTTAATGTTTACTTATTTATTGATTCTTTGACCTCTCTGGTCCTTTCAACTCTAACATTACTATATGTTCTAACAGTCTGTGTTATATCTTTCTTTCTATATTCTATGTTCTATGGTTCCTCCCAACTCTGATGTTTTATGGGCTAACATTTTTTGGTTACTTTTGTCTTATTTTTGCCATCAAGATCAAGGAATGGAAACACCTATTACTCACATGGAACTCCTCTGGATGACTTATATAGAAACCACATAAACAAAATGAACATGGAGGTGGATGAAAATATCCTTGGGATTTGTAACTGGTCAGAGTCCTGTGTATTTCCAAAGTCAAAGCCAGCATCCAGACAAAGCCAGGAAATTCTTGGACAAGAGCTCTTGGGACCAAGGCATCATCTCTCCAGAGTGGGTCAAGCCTCAGGAAAAGCAAAGTAGGAGACATCCAAATTTGCTCTGGTGTCCTGAAATCACACCCAATCACAGTCCCGTTTCATGAACTTCCAAGACTTAATTGTAGAAAAACGGCAGGAAAGGGCTCACTTATTACCTTTGGCTATAAGGAGTTAGGCAGGTTGCACCAGTGGGTTGGACACTGCCACATATGCTGGCTTGGGTAAAGAAAAGCAAAAAAAAAAAAAAAAAAAGAAAAGCACTAGCTTTCGCCCACACTATGTGCTGATTAGCAGGCCCTGGCCAATTTGAGATCAACCTGGGATCAAGGCACCAGGCCTAGAGTGCCAGAGGACCAGGCATGATTCTCCTCTGTAGAAATAGCAATTAAGCTCATCAAGGAAGGAATGAAGGGGAGGACTTGGCTCTGTCTGTCCTTGGAAAGTGTTTATATGGGAACATAAACATGGCAATATGTGTGCTATCAGGAGAAACTCCAGGGAAAAGGAGAACACTTTAAATTTTCTTTTAATTGAGTTGTGTTTTGTTGAGTTTTACTGAGTGACAAATAATCTATTTTTAGCTTTTATGTATCTCTATGATCTTTCGCTCAGAGAATGATCAACACTCATTTGTGTTGATGGCCTGTATGCAATGGATGCTGGGAAAATCCATTTTTCAGTTGCTCTTTTCCTCCATGCCTAGAGACAAGGATTAAAATAAAACTGAAGGCTACTGTCCTCTGGGACCACTGCTTAAGAAATGAAATAGGGTTTTGGCAAACTATTTCATTAGCTTGTATGACTATGTAAAGGAGTTCTAGAGGAGGTCAAGAGTAGAGAAAGTTACAAACTCCAATAGGAATTGTCTGGTAAGGGTTCACCAAAAGAGAAATCCAAATTAAATCTTTTTTTAATGTTATTTTCAGAAAAAAATGTATATGTATGTATCCCTACATATGAATACACATATATAATAAAGATTTAGACAGATTCTAGACTAATAGATGCTAGACTAATGCATTCTTTTTTTCTTTTTTTTTTTTTTTTTGGCTAGGCCATGGGATTAAGAGACTTGCCCAGGGTCACACAGCTAGTAAGTGTTATATGTCTGAGGCCGGATTTAAACTCAGGTCCTCCTGACTCCAGGGCTGGTGCTCTATCCACTGTGCCACCTAGGTGCCCCCATTTTTTTATGTGAATAGACTGCTTCTAAATTTCTCTACAGATATTGCCCTTGAGGCCCTTATGTTACAGCTATGCCATAAAAGAGGACCCTCCTCCCCGCTTCTGCTGTACAAATGAAATCAGTAAAAGCCTAGAGGCCCTTTCTGAAATTTTTGCTTTGTGGCTCACATCCTAAGTCCTTAGCTTCACATTTGATGCTCCCCATTATCTGTTTTTATACTCTATATTCCCCAACACAGATACTTCTCTCTAGGCAGATTTCTCACTATCTTCCCTGCTAGATTCCTGCACTTTGGGAAATAAGGTTTACAGTGCTGGTGATTAAGGATAATTAATGAGGTTGGAGGGAGAAATCTCCCAGGAAAAAGGGGATCATACTCTAATTTGTGATCCAGGAGAGTCATCTCTATGTTGGTCTGAATCAGGCCATAGGGACATCAAGCCAAGCCAGAGTCCATGGGATAATGAATTCTAGGGGCCAGGTGGGAGCAGGAAGGGATTCATAGCAATAGTTACCAAGCTGGAAAATTCATCACAGAACTGCTCAGAGGAAACACATTATGACAAGGAATAGTAGGTGTTAGTGAAATGTTTATTTCTATCAACATCTATGCCTGTGACAGTATTAGGATTACACTTAGAGAAACTCCAAATTAGAATGAGTTGACTCAGGAGGTCATGGTTTCCCTTCATTGGAAGTTTTCAAGCAAAATCTGGATGTCCACTTGGCAAAAGACCTTACAGAAGAATTCTTAGCTCTGAGGATTATTGATCATGCATTTTCTTTGATGATATGCCAGCCATACTCTTTCCTTGTGCTTCAGATGGGTGTCACCAAGTGGGGAATGGCCATCCCACTATGCAACATACTCATACCTGTTTCAGGCAATTCCTCTTGTCTTTATCATTCTTGTGCTTCAAAAATTCCTTTCATATTTGTCATGCCATTCCCTACTATGAAGCCTTTTTTCAAAGTGATGTCTCCTTTCACTAAACTTCTAGAGTTCTGAGTATCCCTGCCTCTCATGTCCTATTTATCCTATCTTGTTTGTGGAATTCTGCAATATCCCTTAACACAACCATCAGCTCCTTTTAAACACATTTGTGTCTTATGATTTTGTATTTCTTATAGGTTAGACAGTCAGTAAACTCTTACTGATTTGAACCGAATGGATGAGGCTCACTGAATTACAGAGCTGGATGGGAGTTCAGAGGTCATCTATTTCAGCCTATACTTCATAGAGCATCATTATAACATTCCATAGTATTTGTTCAGCCTTTGTTCTAGTTAGTCGAAACCTACTTCCTCCAAAGGCTGTTCATATCACTTTTGGATATTAGTAATTGTTAGAAAGCTTTTCTATTACATTGAGATAAAATCTGCCTTTTTGCAGTTTTGACAATTTTTTGTCTATCTCTGCAATTTATAAGTTTAATTTTTCTTCTATATGACAACCCTTGAAATACTATTGCTATGGTAACACCCCACATGTATAACATCATCTGGGTCATTGCACTATATATTTGAAGATGGAAAAGATGTTAGATATCACCCTCAAAAGTGGTAAAAGTGATAAAAAGTGATAAAAATATTAAAGGGGAAAGTGATAAAGGTGAATAATTGAGCTCATCAAATAAAATGGCAAACTATTTTGCATCTTCTATATTGTTTCTGAAAATACAAACGTATTTTTATGAAGTAGTTACCATGATTTAGACACTCACTAATTCTGCCTCAATATAGCTAGTTACTTTGGGTGCTTTAAAAAAAATAGACAGGGCAAATCTCCTTAAAAGAAATGCTGTTAGGGTGAAAAATCCCTGTGCAGCAATAACAAATTAACAGCAGCTAGTGAATTTGCAATTTATTTCATAAAAAAGTTCAATACATCAAAATTCCCATGTAACAGAATTGAAATAAATCCTTGAAACTGAGATTGAGAGACACTGTTGAGACAGTAGCGTGAAGTAGTTTTATACTGATCAGCATAGATACATCTGAATTTTATTTTAGATGTTCTTTTAATCACTACTTAAAAGACTGGCATTGGAAATAATAATAGGGCTAGTCCTTCCTTTGGAAGCTGCCTTGGGTGGCTTAATGAATGGCAACATAATTATATATTGAATGGCCCATTCTCTTGAGAGTCCTTTCCCCATGAAACAGAATGGCATGCCTAGCGTCAGTTTTCCTATGCAAATACCACTGACTCATGCTGGGCTATAAATCTCTCTTGTGACCTTGCTTACAAATTGGAAAATTTCTTATTCTTCTGTACTCCCACGCATTACTTTTTAAACTTTTAAAAACCAACCTAGGAGCTCACATAATTTGGTAAATTGAAACTTTTAAAAAAATCCCTTTATCCAGATGAATTTTATTTCTCTTTAATGGCAACAAATTGTAGACATCATCTTTATAATACAGAATTATATTTACTAGCTAACCATTACAAAGTACTTTACAATTTTGCAAATATTTTTTCATACATTATACATTTTAAGCTTCACAACAACACTGCAAAATAAGTGCTAGAGACATTATCATCATATTTTAGAAATAAGGAAACTGAGGTTCATAGAATTTAAATGATTTGCCCATGGTTTCACACATGGGTAATACATTTCAGATACAAGATTTAAATAAGATATTCTTGACTCCAAGTATAGAACTCTTCCCACTATATCACACTGCCTTTCATTATAAAAGCTTCAAACATTATTGAAAAATGATGAACTTTTCATGTTCCCCAAACACTACAGGTAAGTGAAATGATATTTGGAACAAAGGAGGAGATAGCACTCATACCAGGCCTAGAGTTATCTGTTTCATTCTTGGCATAGCATTTTAAGAAGTATATCAACAAATGAGCCCTGTCCTAGAGCAATAGCCTCATTGTCCTAGGTCTGCTATTATTTGTATAATCTTGAGCTAATATCTTTCCCTCTCTGGACCTCAGTTCCCTCATCTGCAAAATGAAAGGGCTAGATTAGCTAGGTTTCTAAGACCTCTTCCAACTACAACAGTTTATGATTCCATGGTTCAGTGGTTACTAGATTGAAACCTTAGGTTTGTTAAATGCTGCCTTTCTAAAAATACTACATTGAGGCATGAACTAATACAACTGTGCATTAGTTAATGGAGAGTTAGTGAATAAACAGCTTTGTGGAATGAACATTAGATTTAACAGCAGAACAATGAGGTTCTAATATGGGCACTGCTATTTATTACCTATGTGACCTTGGTTAAGATATTTCTCTTCTCTGGACCTCTGTTTCTTCATCTATAAAATGAGAGTATTGTTTTTGCTGTTTTCTATGAACCTTTCAAATTCTAAAACCTTATAGTCACTCTTTCCTTGCCTAAGACAAATATTTAATCACATTGCTCAAACTCCCAGGTTAACCAAGGTTTTACAACATTGACTTCAGATCAATTCTATTCCTCAGTTCTTAATGCAGAAACTTGAGCACTTAAGTGCAACATTCTCCTGATTTGTGAAATTCCCTTGGTAATTAATGCACCTTCCCTTTTGTGTCTCTTTGAATGTGAGGATGGCAAGTAATCTCTAGTATATGTTTAACACACTCCATTTCATAGAGTTACTTCTTTTTTTACTGCCTCATCCCAAATCTCAAAAATCATAGTCTGTGTAAATGGTTTTGTAACCTTCTTCTACAGACAAATCAATTCTTCCTCATTTCTCCACTTCCCCTCTCCCCTTTCTTCCCCTTTATCCTTTTCTTTCACCTTTCCTTTCCCTGCCCTACCTTACCCTACCTGGGAACCTATTGGTGTTCATCTGGTGTTCACTGGTGTTCACCACCTCGTCATCCTTCAATTGCTTAGTAAACAAGTTTGTATACTTTTTCTGACAGCTCGTCTTTGCATTTTCCTTGGGCTTCTAAAAGACTCCTCATGATCTAGTAGATTTGCAGTCTCATGTGCAATCATCTTTTTCTTTATCACACTATGTTATGAAAATTTGTTTTATTCCATAAATTAAAAGTAAAATAAATTTAAAAACAAAATAAAAACAACAAATTTTTAAAATTAAAAAAATAAGTCCTCATGCTTCTCTTCATTCTCCTCCCTTTTCCTCCTCTTCCCCTTCCTTTACCCTCATCCTCTTTCTCTTTCTCTACTTTTCTTCTTCTGTTTCCCCCCTTTTCTTTCTTTCTCCCTTCTCCTCTTCCTCTTTACCTCCTCTTCCCCTCCTTTTTTTCTTCTCTTCCTCTCTTTCCCCACACTATGGCCAAGCAGAGCAGGAAAATATTTGGAAAACTTTGCCCAGTCTTTTCATTCCTAGTAATTTAAATCAACCAGTTGAGATATAGGAGAAATTCTAGGAAAAGAATAGGTAAGCAAAATATTTTCTTTCCCACTGAAGATAATCTACTGCAAAAAGTTGATAACAATATTAAACCTTTACCAATGGCCATTACAGTAAATGGCCAACTACCCAACTTGCAAGGGAACAGTTCATTTCCTCAAGCCTTTTTAAAAATTTATTTTATTTTTAATTTATGGAATAAAACAAATGTTGCTATAACATAGTACAATAAAAAATGATTGCACATGAAACTGCAAATCTACTACGCACAACTTGCTATTTGCAGGATTCCTGAGGGCTCTGAGAAGCCAAGTGAATGAAGATAAGCAATAGAGAGGATGTGGAAAGGAAATGCATTATGCTCAGTCAAGGCAGGCAGATGGGCTGGGCTGAGAAGAAATGGAACTTATCAAAAATGATTTTAAAACAGCCGATTAGAAAGAGTCTATACCTTTTAGAATTTCACTGCATGAGAAGGAGCTGAAGGGGTGGCTCGTGCTGTTCTGTTCTCACATGTTGGGTCAGTGTCTGAAAACAGGGTGTGTTAAAGGAGAGCAGGATAAGAGATCACACCCTCTGGGACCAGGAAAGCCCCTGGAACAGCTTCTCTGGAGAAATGACCCCAAACTCTGCTTGGCTGACTCTGGAGAAGCAGGGGAGAGAAGGGGTAAGCACATGAACTTATGATGAGGAAAGCCCCCTCAGCCCAGGACTGTTGTTTCTCTCTGGACTTTATAGAATTCCATGGGAACCAAAAGTGAATCTCCGTTCAGTTATACACGAGGAGTTCTCATTCTTTCCAATAGCAAGCTGGGGTTGAAAGAGCATCACAGCCCTTAGAGTAGGCACCTAGGTCTAATCCTGGCTTCACTTTCCAGCTATTTGATTTAGGTCAAATTTCTTTATCTTTTGACCCAAAGTGGTCAAGTGAAGCAGTGAAGAAACAAGACCCTGTACCAGGCACATAGTATCACAGAAGAATATGTATACATACATACAAACATACATACATACATACATACATATATATACACATACATACATATACACACACA
Organism: Vombatus ursinus; assembly: GCF_900497805.2. Lineage (NCBI taxonomy): Eukaryota > Metazoa > Chordata > Mammalia > Diprotodontia > Vombatidae > Vombatus > Vombatus ursinus. The sequence continues at coordinate 35,822,199 of NW_020954564.1, forward strand.
TACACATACACACACACACACACACACATATATATATATATATATATATATAATAGATGTTATGAAGGTAAAATCAACAGGTCTTGGAAACAGATTGCATAGAGGTAGTGAGAGAGAGTGAGGAGTTGAGGATGACACCCAGATTATTGAGCCTGGGGGACTAGGAGGATTGTGGTGTCCACTGCAGCAATAAGTAAGTTAGGAAGAAGGGAGGGTTTGGAGAAAAAGATAGTAAGTTTTTAGAGATGTTGAGCTTAAGATGTCTATGGAATATCCAGTTCAAGATGCCAAATAGGCAGTTGAAGATGTAAGACTAGAGGTCAGGAAAGAGCTTAGGACTAGACAAATAGATGTGAGAATTATTCACATAGGGATGATAATTGAATCTAGGGGAGCTGAAGAGATCACCAAGCAAAATAATATAGAGGAAAAAGAGAAGAAGGGCCAGGAGAGAGCCTTGGGGGATGCTCATAATTAGCAGGATGAAGCTCCAGCAAAGGAGACTGGGGAGTAGCCAGATAGATAGGAGAAGATCCAGGAAAACAAAGTGTTATGAAAGCCTAGAAAAAAGAGACTAGCAGGGAAAAGAAGGTAATTAGTAGTGCTGAAAGCTGCAGAGAGGACAAGAAGGATTAGGATTGAGAAAAGGCAATTAGATTTGTTATTTAAGAGGTAGATGGAGAAAGCAGTTTCAGTTGAATCATGAGGCCAGAAGCAAGACTTCAGATGATAAGAGAATGAGAGGAGAGGGAAAGGGAAAGGAAGCTCCTATAATAGATACAAGTTCACTTTCTGTAGACTCACTGTAAACATCTTTGGTACAATTCCAATAACAGACATGATGACAAGGATGAACTGTATCTCATCCTCTTTGCACATTGTTTTGACTTTTTTCTTCTAAGTTTCCTATACTTTTTAAAGTTTTTCATCATACATAGTTTGTATACTATGAACGTTGTTATTATTATCAACATTTTGTTCTTATTATCATTATTATGTTAACTGATGTCCCCTCTCTATGGCTGCTATTCCTCAAGCTAGGGCATTTTATCCTTATTTCCACGTCTACAGCCTAGAACTTGGGTTTGTAGGTAATCTATTCTCAGCAATTGTACTATGCCTCCATCCCAAATAGCCATTAGAATTTGCGAATGTTTGAGGGATGAGGCTATGTCTCATTACCTATATCTATTACCAGTCTTTTGCTGCACCTTCCACCCCCTTGCCACATAACCCTGGCCTCCATAGGTCTACCTTCAGACCTGCTGCTCTCAGATCTTCCCTCTCTTCTCTCCCCCACCCCTACTTCCCCTCCTCCCCCTCCTCCTTCTCTCTCTCTCTCTCTCCATCTATCCCCCCTTCTCTCCCCCCCATACAGGAAAGGGGCCAACATTACAATGAAGATCAATAGAGATCTCCCTCTATAGGCCAAGCACAAAAATCTATTTTGATTCATATATGCCAAAACCTATAAACTTATTCCCAGTGAGAACACCTAAGGAGTTGGCTTCAACCTCAACAAGGCACTACTGGGACATGTCTCGGCAGATATCTCCCTTCCTCTCAATGACATTGCCAATGGGCATGTCTACCTCTTAGATAAGCAGATATAGTCAGTTAAGAAAGGCTCACTGTCCTATAAACTCACCAAATTGATCAATATATTTTCCCCTGATTAGCTAGTCCTCTACATTTTTAAACAGGCATGATCTTATTTTAATTTAATTTAATTTAGGTGCCTTTTTAGGGCAAGATGCTGACTTTTCACATGTGAGAAGTTTTGCTATGAAAAGTGAAGAAACCAAGCCATTAGGGGGGGAAGAAAAGGATTAAATCAAAGTCTGAAGCATTATCATATTTATATGTGAACTTTTTAGTTGCTGAAAGGAGCAGAAAAAGAATGTTGAGGCACACTCAAAAATGTGAGGGCAGCCACAAGAGGACCTATTTGAGAGCAAAGAAATAACTAAAGCCATAGGGCATTGTGCTTCTTTAGGTCTTTTTCATTTGACTGTTTTTATAGAGTGTGAGAGGTACAAACTCACAAAATAGTAACTCAAATAGCTGTTTGGAGAATTTTTCAGTCATGTCAAACACTTTATGATTCCATTTGGAGTTTTCTCAATAAAGATACTGGAATAATTTGTCATTTCCTTCTCTAGCTTATTATGACAGGTGAGGAAACTGAGGGAAACAGGGTTAAGTGACTTGCTCAATGTCACACAGCTAGTCAGTAACATACAGCTAATGTCTGACGCCAGATTTGAACTCAGGAAGGTGGGTCTCCTTGACTCCAGGCCCAGCACTCTATCTAGTGTGCCACCCAGCTGTCCTGTTTGGAGAATACAGGAAGATTAAATAAGGATTGATGGCTACTTAACTAATAGAAAGTTGGATTTCTTGAGTCTCAGGTCATAAGGGAAAGAAGAATCATTGACAATTAGGAGGCTCTGGTTTGAGCCATTAAAGGCAGTGAAGAAATCACCAGAACAGTAAGAGGAACAGTCAAGAAGTCAACAGGAAATATTAAAAAGACATCAGAAGGAGCAGACAGTTGAAAGACAGAAAGGCTTCAGCTGTTGTAATTTGGAGAGTGCTAATTAGAAGAGAAACATCTTCCTGCATGGGCTGAAGAAAAGCCTGAGAGCATGCTGAGGAAAGGGACACAGACTTGCTGCAGTTTCAGGTATTGTTGTTCAGAGCTAACTATTAATTGTTGGGAAGAAATGAAGCCAACTCAAGAGCACTTCATATTTCTATTTATTTATTTATTTGTTTGTTTATTTATATTTTATTTTTATTTATTTATTTATTCTCTTTATTCAAAGAAATGCCAAGTAAACAATCAAACAACTACTTTATAAAGCTACGAAAGATTATAATTAAGTTTACTTGGAGGAATGATTAAAAATATCAAGGGAAATAGTGAAAAAAAAGATGGGGGGAATCAAGGAAGCCTCTAAGTGCCAGATCTCATACTACACTACAAATCACTAATTATCAACATGATTTGGTATTGCTTAAATATAAAGGGGTCGATCAGTGACAGAGATTACTTACTTAATATATGGAATCAAAGGAACCTATTTTCCTAATGTTTGATAAAACCAAAGGCCCCAAATATTGGGTTAAATACTCACTATTTGGCAAAATCTGGCTGGAAAACTTGAAAACAGAAATGAGGTTTAAACTAACATCTAGCACCATAGATCAAGGTAAGCCAGGAATGGATATATGACAGAGACATCAAAGAATAATTTACCTTTTATACTGATGGTGAGGGAAAGAGTTCATGAACAAATAAAAGATAGAGAGGTTAACAGGATATAACATGATTTAAAAAAAATTTTTAAATGTGTTTTTAAAACTTTGGGTTCCAAATTTTCTCCCTTCCTCCCTCCCCACCCACCTTCATTGAAAAGGCAAGCAACTCAATATAGGTTATACATGTGTAGTCATGCAAAACACTTCATGTTGTGAAAAACTAAGTATATTTAACTTCATCTTGTCCTGCCCCCCATTTATTCTATTCTCTCTTTTGACCTTGTCCCTCCTCAGAAGTGTTTGCTTTTACCCCCTCCCCCAATCTGTCCTCTCCTCTATCATCCCCCTGCTCTCTTGTCCCCTTCCCCCTTTATTTTCCTGTAGGGTAATATAGATTCCCATATCCAATTGTGTATGTTATTCCTTTCTTAAGCCAAATCCTATGAGAATAAGATTCACTCATTCTCTCTCACCTTCCCTCATTTCCCCTCCATTGTAAAAGCCTTTTCTTGTCTGTTTTATGTGAGATAATTTACCCCATTCTGCCTCTCCCTTTCTCCTTTTCCCAGTATAATCCTCTCTCACTCCCTAATTTTATTTTCCAGATATCACCTCTTCATCTTCAACTCACCCTGTGTCCTCTATCTATCTATCTATCTATCTATCTATCTATCTATCCATATAATTTTTCCCTCCCACTACCCTAATACTGACAAAGGACTCATGAGTTACAAATATCATCTTTCTATGCAGGAATGTAAATAGTTCAACCTTAGTAAGTCTCCTATGATTTCTTTTTTCTGTTTACCTCTTCATGTTTCACTTGAGTCTTGTATTGGAAAGTCAAATTTTCTATTCAGCTCTGGTCTTTTCATCAAGAATACTTGAAAGTCCCCTATTTCACTGAATGACCATTTTTTACCCTGAAGGATTATACTCAGTTTTGCTGGGTAGGTGATTCTTGGTTGTAATCCTATCTCCTTTGCCCTCTGAAATATTATATTCCATGCCCTCTGGTCCCTTAATGTAGAAGCTGCTAAATCTTGTGTTATCCTAATTGTGTTTCCACAAGACTTGAATTGTTTCTTTTTGGCTGCTTGCAATATTTTCTCCTTGACTTAGGACCTCTGGAGTTTGTCTATAATATTCCTGGGAGTTTTCTTTTGGGGATCTCTTTCAGGAGGTGATCGGTGGATTCTTTCAATTTCTATTTTGCCCTCTGGTTCTAAAATATCAGGGCAGTTTTCCTTGATAATTTCTTGAAAGATGATGTCTAGGCTCTTTTTTTGATCATGGCTTTCAGATAGTTCAATAATTTTTAAATTCTCTCTCCTGGATCTATTTTACAGGTCAGTCATTTTTCCAATGAGATATTTCACATTGTTTTCTAATTTTTCATTCTTTTTGATTTGTTTTACGGTGTCTTGATTTCTCATAAAGTCACTAGCTTCCAACTGCTCCATTCGAATTTTTAAGGAAGTATTTTCTTCAGTAAGCTTTTGGATTTCCTTTTCCATCTGGCCAATTTTGCTTTTTAGGGCATTCTTCTCCTCATTGGCTTTTGGGACCTCTTTAGCCATTTGGGTTAGGCTATTTTTTAAGGTGTTAGTTTCTTCAGTATTTTTTTGGGTCTCCTTTAGCAAGCTATTGACTTGTTTTTTCATAATTTTCTTGCATCACTCTCAGTTTTTCCTCTACTTCTCTTATTTGTTTCTCAAAATGCTTTTTGAGCTCTTCCATGGCCTGGGACCAATTCATATTTTTCTTGGAGGCTTTGGATGTAGGAACTTTGACTTTGTTTTCTTCTGGTTGTAGGTTTTGATCTTCTTTGTCACCAAAAGATTCTGTAGTCTGACTCTTTTTGCGCTGCTTGCTCATGATCCCAACCAATTACTTGAGTTATAAACTCTTTGTTAAGGTAGGGGTCTGTTTCCAGTGTGGAGAGTGTACTGTCCCAAGCTTCGGGAGTTTGTACAGCTGTTTTCAGAGGTACTTCTAGGGACCTGTAAATTTTCAGTTCTTCCAAGGTGCTATGATCAAGAGCGAGGTGTTTACTCCTTTCCTGGCCTGTGCTCTGATCTATGAGCACTCTTTTCTGTCTTGGAACTGTGAGGAGGATTTCCTCTCCACAGCTACTACAAGCTCCACCACACCAGCACTCCTCCTCACCCAGAACTGTGACCCACATGCAAGCATGGGCAAAGCAAGAGAATCCTACACCAGCAAAGAGATCTCTGCAATCCCACTTTGATCAGCCACTCAATTCCCACTCAGTCTGTGGGCCAGAAACTCTGGAAGCAGGCACCACCCCGGGGTCAGGCTTGGGGACTGGGGCTGAGACCACTGCGCTTCTCTCTCTCACCGCAGACACAGACTTTTCCCACTGACCTTCTAAGTTGTCTTTGGTGTTCATGAGTTGAGAGTTCTGGAAACAGCCACAGCTGCCTGTGATTCAGTCCTCTGAGGCCTGCTCTAGGTTTCCTGCCACCTGTGCACCCAAGTCGAACTGCGCTCCTCTCCCAGCCTTGCGCAATATACCTTTCTGATCAACCATTTGGGTTGTCTTGGGCTGGAAATTTGTTTCACTTTGTCTTTTTGTGGGTTCTGCTGCTTTAGAATTTGTTTAGAGCCATTTTTATAGGTATTTGAAGGGGTTTGGGGGAGAACTCAAGCAAGTCACTGCTTTTACTCCGCCATCTTGGCTCGCAGAATATAACACGGTTAATTTTAATTATGTGAAATTGAAAAGTTTTTTTTTCCACAAACAAAATCAATGCAGATAAAATTAGAATGGAAACTGTGAAGAAAATATTTGTAGCAAGTGTCTCTGATAAATATCTCTTTCCCAAAATATGTAAGGAATTGATTCAAATTTAAAAGAACAAGAATTAGTCCTCAAATGACAAATCATTCAAGAATATAAAAGGTTTCCAAAAATACCCTATCAACAGTCATATAAAATGAGTTATAAATAGAACAATTCTTAAGATCCATCTCACAACCCTCAAACTGACAAAGATGGGAAAAAAATGGCAATTATTGGAAGGTCTGTGAAAAAATGAGCACATTATTACATTGTTGATGGACATATGAAAAGCAATTGGAAATTTAGTCTAAAAATTCACTTAATTATACATACCTTCTGATGCAGTGATAATAGTACTAGGCCAACTTCCCCCCAAAACAAAAGAGTAAAATGACCCATGTATATGAAAATACATATTTAGTTTTCTTTTGTTTGTAGTGCCTGATAACTGGAAAGTGATTGCCCATTAACTAAAAAATAGTTAAATGAGTTATGATACATAAATAGTATTTGAACACTATTATACCCTAAGAAATTATCAAAGTGATGGTTTCAGAGAAACCTATAAAGACTTTTGTGAACTGATACAGAGTTAAGTGAACAGAATCCAGAGGATAATTTACATAAATAACAAAGTATACAATAACAACTGAATTATAAAGATAAACAACTTTGAGAAACTTATGAAATATGATCAATTCAGTGATTAACAACAATTCCTTATGAAGTAGCATGTGACCCACGTCCTAATAGGGAGGCAATGGACTCAAGGTGAAGAATAAGACATACATACACACACATATACATAATATATATATATATATATAGTGTGTGTGTGTGTGTGTGTGTGTGTGTGTGTGTAAACCTCACCAAGAGTTTGTTTTCCCCTTTATTTTATAATGCACAGAGGTGGGAGTGAAATATAATACATTTCTGTTAAATAATTTTAAAAAGGTTGAGGTGTCATGGTGACTAATTTTACGTACCTGGGAGACACATTTCAGGACCTAATGTAATGCACAGTAACAACACGTGCCATTTCTCACCACTCCTCTTTCCCCTTTCTCGCACCTATTGGGGTTGCCTCCTAGGATCCTGAGAGTTTGAGTCATAGTCATGCATAGCTAATCCAACTCTGGGAACCTCAGACCTTAAGTCTGAGGGCAGATTGAGGGAGTAAGCCAGCCCAGAGAAACAGAGTGCTCTCTATGTTCAGTAAGGAGCTACCATGGCAACTTCCCAATTCATGGAAATGATTTAGGTTCTGCCAAATATAGAAATATATTCAGGAAAGACTTCTTTGGACCCTTTTGAAACTTCTAAAAAAAAAAAAGAATCTTAATAGGCAAGCCTTAAAACAACAGCAAAACCTAGGGTAAATAGGTGGGATATCACTATTTGAATAGACCATTATTCTATTTTGGAGACTCCACCTTCTTTGGTGGGTCAGCCTTCAAAATATCCCCACATAATTATGAATTTTAGATTGTGCGGTATAGGGGAAATGGCACTGAATTGAGATTCAAAAGAACTATCTTTGAATCCTACTCTTTCTGTAGCATGTGTTGTAACCTTAGGCAGGATATTTTTCCACTCTGGATTTGTTTTTTCTTCCACAAAATGGGTTTGGGGTGAGAGAGTAGTAAACTAGGTGAAGCGTGATGTGGTGGAAAGAACTTTAAATCCTAATTCTAGCACTACTTTATGGCCATGGACAAGTCATTTAACATCTGTGGGACTCATTTTCTCCACCTATAAAAGGAAAGGGTTTGACCAGATAGTTTCTGAGATCTTTTTTCAGGTATGGATCTATATAATCCTGATCCTATAATTTGTCAGATTACTTTCCAGTTCTAATTTTCTTTTCTAATTAGAATAGATCCTGGAATAAAGTTACCTTTTTATCACTGTTGAAAATAAAGCTTTCTGAGCAAATGGCTCATGTAAATATAGCCCTAAATAGGAATAAATAACTTTGTTAAACAGAAAAGATTGTTTTGAAGCACTGTAAAACCACCCACAAGTATACAAGTTATAATATACAAATTATTCCTATTCTTTAAATTCTTCACACCATTCCTTATCCAACTATGGAAATACTACTCATCTTTCTTTACAGCTTAGCTTCAACCCACCTATTCTTAGATGCCATCATGCAATCATGCAAAGAGTAATGGTTTTGGAATCAGAAGTGCTTGGTTTGAATCCTGCCTCTTCTATTTAGTATCCATGTAATCATGGTCAAGTCACTACGTTCTTTGAGGCCTTGTTTTCCTCATTTGAAGCATGAAATGTTTGGACCATATGATTTCTCAGTTCTTTTCTAGTTCTATCATTCTATCCTTCTTCTAAGAATCATTTCCCATTCTTAGCAACCTTCACTGCATCTCTCCTAATACCTTGTTTGTCTCTCTCTTCGATATTAATCATATCTTATTTTGTATTATAGACATTGGTATATATCTCTTATTTTTCCATCTGGACTATAGAATCATAAGGGTGTTTATTTTTAGAGCAAGAAGGGAGTTTGGAGATCGTGTGGGATTCCAACCTAAAGCCTCTGATCCTAAATTTTCTATTCTTTGACTATATTACCAAAGAGACTGTGACTTTTTAAAGTTTGGAAGTACTTAATTTTAAAATTATATACATATATATACACACATATATACATATACATATATATATATGCTAAATTCAACATTTTAGTTAGAAAGTTAATCTACTGGTCTGTGAATCCCTTTGTTCTCTTTTGCACATTAAAAAAAAAGTTTTATTGATACCTTTTTCCTTCATTTCTCATTAAAAAAAGTGCCATTGCATTATTAGAACCATTTTCATCACCCTCCATCTCCTCCTGAATTCCATAAATCCCTTATTTGTGCACAAATAATAAAGTAAAACAAATCCACATTGTGGCTCTGTCTTACATGTAAATGTCATTCTAAACCTCTAGCCCATCACTGCTCTTCCAAGGAACATGCTTCATCACTGGCTTTCTGGAGTTGTTGCCCATTGTATTCGCCAGATATTTTCCAAAAGTATTTTTCTTTATAATGCAGTAGTCATAGTAATAATAACAATAATATCTATCATTTATATAGGAACTGCTAGGTAATGTCATGGATAGAACCCTAGATTTGAAATCAGGAAGATCTGATTCAGCCTCAGATATTTCCGAGCTGTATGACCCTGGGCAAGCAACTTAACCACTGTTTACTTTAATTTCCTTAACTGTCAAATGGGAATCATAATAGTATTTACCTCACAAAGTTATGATGACGATCAAATGAGATAATATTTGTAAAGTGTTTAGCCCAGTGCCTGTCACATGATAGACACTTAATTACAATATTAATATATTCATTAAGTTATTTCATATTTTCATTAATATAATTAAAATACTGAATATACACACATCTTTAAGGTTTACCAAGTGCTTTACTTATATTGTCTCATTTGATCCCCACATCAATCTTGTAAAGATGTCATAATCCTCATTTTACATGAAGAAAACAATGGTTTCATTCTATACAAAATCATACAAGTCTTCCCAGTTTCTCTGAATCTGTTCCATTCCTCATTTCTTAAGGCACAATAGTATTACACAATATTTATATGCCATAATTTGTTCACCTATTCCCTAATTGATAGACACTGCCTGTTTCTGAATATTTGTTGTAACAAAAAGTATTGTTATGCATATTTTACATATGAACCTATGCATATACATATACATTGCTATGTATATTTTTAAACATATTTTCTTCTTTCATTGATTTCTTTGTGGTATATACCTCATAGATATATTGCTGGGTTGAAGCATCTGCAAAGTTTAATGACTTTTGGATAGAGTTCCAAATTGTTTTCCAGAATGTTTGGAACAATCCAAAGCCTTGTCAACAGTATATATCCTTGTGTCTCTCCTCTCACGTTCTATCCAACAGCTGTCATGTTTTCTTTTCTGTCATCTTTGCCAATCTGATGCATAAGGGTTATTTTAATTTTGCATGCAGTAGTAGTAACTTGGAATATTTTTTCCAAGTTATTGATAACTTGATTTTTTTGCCTTTTTTTTTAGAGAATTGACTATTCATGTTCTTTTATCATTTATTTATTGGGGAATGACTCTCATTTTTATATATTTATCAATTACCTATAAATCTTGTACAGTAGATGTCTAACATAGAAACTTGCTACAAATGCTTTTTTTATTTAGCTATTTTCCTTCAAAGTCAAAATACATTGCTTTTGTTTGGACAAGAAAAAATCAATTTTATGTAATCAAAATTGTCACTTTATTTTCTGTAATATTCTCTATCATTTGTTTGGTGAATAATTTTTATAAATTGATATGAAAGTTAAGTCCTTTCCTGATTGTGCGTGTGTGTGTGTGTGTGTGTGTGTGTGTGTGTGTGTGTGTGAGAGAGAGAGAGAGAGACAGAGAGACAGACAGACAGAGAGAGAGAGAGAGAGAGAGAGAGAGATTGTTCAAATCTAAGTCAGGTACCTATTTTGAGCTTACATTGTGAGATATTAGTTTAAACTTAATTTCTGCCATGGTGGCAGCTAGGTCACCTGCTACATAGAGTGCTAGACCTGAAATCAGGAAGACTCATCTTCCTGAGTTCAAATTTGGCCTCAAACACTTACTGGCTGTGCGACCCTGGGCAAATCATTTCATCCTGCTTGCCTCAGTTCCTCATCTGTAAAATGAACTGAAGAAGAAAATGGCAAACCGCTCCAGTATTTTTGTCAAGAAAACCTCAAATGGAGCCATAAAGAGTTGGATGTAACTGAAACAACTCAACAACAACAAAAATTTCTGCCATATTACTTCCTAGTTTACTGAACTGTTTTTGTGTCACAGTGAGTCCATTCTCCAGTAGTTTGGATTTATTTAACACTATGCTACTATGTTTGTTTGCTTTAGGATCCTTTGTGCATAATCTGTTCCAATGATGAACTTTTCTATTTTCAAACTAATGCCAAACAGTTTTAAATACTACTGCTTCCAGATATAGTTTGTTATCTGGCACTGCTAGGACCCCTTCCTTCCCACTCAAAACAAAAAGCTATTTCCCATGAGATTCTTGACCTTTTGTTCTTTACAAAACATTTGGTACATTTTTCTAGTTCTATAAAGTAACCTTTTGGTAGGGTTCAATTCATATCCTATTTTTTTCATGATGCTATTGTTAGTTATTTTTTGGTTAATCTGTAAGATTCCTTGCCTATGTTTATTCCTTTAGTTGGCAAAAAGAGAAGAAAAAGAAATTGAAGGAATTAGAATGGGCAAAGAAGAAACAAAGCTATTACTTTTTGCAGATGATATGATGGTATACTTAGAGAATCTTACAAGAACCAACTGAAAAACTATTTGAAATAATAACTTTAGCAAAGTTGCAGGATATAAAATAAACCCACATAAATCATCAGCATTTCTATATAATACTAAGAAAGCCAGCAGCATGAGATAGAAAGAGAAATTCCATTTAAAGTAACTGTAGACAACATAAAATATTTTGGATTCCGCTTGCCAAGACAAACCCAGGAACTATATGAACATAATTATAAAACACTTTTCACACAAATAAAGTCAGATCTAAATAATATGAAAAATATCAGTTGCTCATGGGTAGGCTGAACTAGAATAATAAAAATGACAATTCTACCTAAACTAATTTACTTATTTAGTGCCATACTAGCCAAACTACCAAAAATTATTTTATAGAGCTAGAAAAAATAATAACAAAATTCATCTGGAAGAACAAAAAGTCCAGAATACCAAGGCAAATAATGAAAAGAAATGCAAGGGAAGATGGCCTAGCTGTACCAGATCTGAAACTGTATTATAAAGCAGCAATCATCAAAACTACTTGGTACTGGCTAAGAAAAAGAGTAGTAGATCAGTTGAATAGGTTAGGTACACAAGACACAGTAGCCAATGATAAACTCAAAGACTCCAGCTTCTGGGATTAGAACTCATTATTTGCCAAAAACTGCTGGGAAAACTGGAAATAGTATGGCAGAAGCTAGGCATAGACCAAAATCTTACACCGTATACCAAGATAAGGTCAAAATGGGTACATGATTTAGACATAAAGGGTAAGACTAAAAGCAAATTAGGACAGCATGGAATAGTTTACCTGTCAGATCTATTGAAAAATGGAAGATTTTGTGACCAAACAAGAGATAGAGAACATTATGAAATGCAAAATGGACAATTTTGATTACATTAAATTAAAAAGTTTTTGCACAAAGCCAATGTAACCAAGATTAGAAGGGAAGTAGACAGCTGGGAAACAATGTTTACTGCCAGTGTTTCTGATAAAGGGCTCATTTCTAAAATATATAGAGAACTGAGTCAAATTTGTAATACAAGTCATTCCCCAATTGAGAAATAGTCAGAGGATATGAACGGTTTTCAGATGAAGAAATTAAAACTATCTGTAGTCATATGAAAAAATTCTCTAAATCACTATTGATTAGAGAAATGCAAATTAAAACCACTCTGAGGTACCGCATCACACCTATCAGATTGGCTAACATGACAAAATAGGAAAATGATAAATGTCAGATAAGATGTGGGAAAATTGGAACAGTAATGCGTTGCTGGTGGAGTTGTGAACTGATCCAACCATTCTTGAGAGCAATTTGGAAGTATTCTCGAAGGGCTATAAAACTGTGCATACCCTTTGACCCAGAAATACCACTTTTAGATCTGTATCCTAAAGAGATCACAAAAATGGGAAAAGGACCCATATGTACAAAAATATTTATAGCAGCTCATTTTTGTGGTGGCCAAGAATTGGAAATTGAGGGGATGCGCATCAGTTGCGGAATGGCTGAACAAGTTGTGGTATATGAATGTAATGGAATACTGTTGTGCTATAAGAAATGATGAGCAGGTGGACTTCGGAAGAACCTGGAAAGACTTGTATAGACTGATGCTGAGTGAAATGAGCAGACCAGGAGAACATTGTACACAGTAACAGCAACATGGTGTGATGACTGACTTTGATAGACTTAGCTCATCTCAGAAATCCAAGAATCTAAAGGCAATTCCAAAAGACTCATGGAAAATGCTATCCCCATCCAGAGAAAGTACTATGTAATCTGAATGCAGGTCTAAGAATACTATTTTTTGTCTCTCTCTCTTATTTCTTTCTTATAGTTTTTCCCTTTGGTTTTAATTCTTCTTTACAACATGACTAATGTGGAAATATGTTTAATATGATTGTGCATGTATAGCCTATATCAGATTGCATGCTATCTTGGGGACGTAGGAGTGGAGGGAAGGGGAAAAATTTAGAACTCAAAATCTTATAGAAGTGAATGTTGTAAACTAAAAACAAATAAATAAATAACATTAAAAAAAGTAAAAAGATGTTCCCATGTTTATTTATCAATTAAATAGGTTATTCTTATGTTCAATTTTGTTAATCTCTTTAATTTTTAACATTTCCATTTCTTTATTTCATTGGCATTTTTCATTTTTATGGTTGCTTTAGTTGTATTCTCAATTCAGCAAGCTATTATTTTTCTCTCTCAATGAAGAAAGAAAGGAAGACAGGAAGATTAGATAGATAGACAGATAACTATGCAGGGATGGGGAACCTGCAGCCTTGAGGCCACATGTGGCCCTCTAAGTCCTCAAGTGCAGGCCTCTTTGAGGACCTAGAGGGCCACATGTGACCTCGAGGTCACAGGTTCCCCATGCCTGTTTTTCACCATATTAAGGAAAGGTCAACTTATTCCTTAGCTATTTTACAATTTTTTAATGAAGAAAATGGGTGCTGTACATTGTCAAAACTTTAAAAAAAACATATAGTAATATGATTATTATTAGTTACTGTTCCTAATGTTTACCATTTAAAAAAATACATTCTGCATTCCTGCAGAATTGTATGCACATTGTATATATGATTATAGGTATACATTTTATAGTGTATGCTATATACATGCTATGTTATGTGTTTTACATGTTATATACATAGGTACACATATACATACACATAATTGTATGTGTATATGTAACTATATCTATCTTTCTCTATATATAGCTATATGAAAATTTTAGTGAGGCCACAGGAATTTAATTAGGGATGGAAAAGATGAGTTTGTTCCCCAAGGTTGTATTGATACTAAGGATATCATTACGCTGTGGCTGACAAGGGAGAGAGTGCCTGAGCATAATGCTTAGTGGGCTGAAAGGTTTGGTCATATACTACAAAATCAATGAACTTCTGGCATTCTTATGTAACAGTGAGAAGGTGCTGGTGGAAAATGATCGTGTGTTGTTAGCATACAGAACTGGTTCAGAGGTGAGGAGATCCAGCTGTGAGAGAATTCACACTCCATGTTGTTACAAATCACAAAACCCAGGGGCAGCTATGAGAGCATGATGTCATTTCAAAATCATACAAGATGCCAACCTAATCTCTAGGGTCTCTCAGCTAGATATCTCCTAAACTGTAAGATCAAAACAGTGGTTCTTTATTGTTAAGAGATCACTGATTTAATTAAAAAAAAAACCTGAAAGCTCATCTAATTTAATCCCTTCATTCAACAGGCAAGGAAATTTAAACTCCTAGAGAAAAATAAATTACTTGCCCAAATTTACAAGATAGTGAATAGCAGAGAGGATTTTTAAGCCAAGGTTTTCTAATTCCAAACTCAGGACTTTTTTTTTTTTTTACTAATAGAAAGAATATCCAAATTCCTAATCCTAGTGTTCAATGCTATCCATCAGTCCTTTCCACTTTGGTCATCTAACCTCATATCCAATTATTTCCCCAAATAAAAAACTTTCCTATAAAGTCAGTTTTGTCTTTTTCCCTGTGTTCCCTGCACTGTAAGCCTTTGCTTATACTATTTTCACATTCTGGAATACCTTTTAAGAATATCTATACCATGCTGGTATACTATATAAACCCTATCTGCCTTTCATTGATCAGAAAGCTTTCCCATGAAGCTTTCACTTACTTTCCTTGCTGACAGTGACTTATTCCTTCTTTGAAATACTATGCCATTTATTTCCTGCATCATTCATTTTGTCCTGTCACATTTTTCTTTATATTTTTTCTTTATTTATTTTTTATATTTATGAACAATGGCTCTCTGTCCCAAACTCAAGATGTGTACAGACTAAGTTCATGCTTGTGAGTTTCTCCAAACTCCCTGATATTAAAAAAAGGTTAAGAATCCTTGAACTAGAACCTTTAGAGTTTGATCTGACACCAGGGAAAAAGAGGGATGGGTATTTTTCCACATAATTGATCGTGTCCATGTGGATCCCATCTGCATAGTGAACAAAGTAACTGGAGAATTACATGATCCTTTTATCCCTCATGATTTCTTCATTATTCTACTGTGTACTAACTGGACCATAAGGGATTGTATATGTGAAGTATTTTGTAAAACCTTAACGTGCTATACATGTTATAAGTGACTATGACAATGATAATGATAATATCCATACAACCATTGTTTATTGACAAAAATTGATATAATGATGCCCATGTTTGGAATGATGACAGATCTATGGTCACTCCGTAGATTGGGGTCTGGGATGCAATTTTTTTTTTAGTTAGGCAATAGGGTTAAGTGACTTAGGGTGTGACAAGGGTCACACAGCTTGTAAATGTTATGTGTCTCAGGCCGGATTTGAACTCAGGTCCTGCTGAATCCAGGGCCAGTACTCTATCCACTGCACCACCTAGCTGCCCCTGGGATGCAAATCTACAGTGAACAGAAATGTTAGATACACCATCATGCCAAGCCGAGGACTGAAAGTCAAAAGATCAACCAGTTCTTGCACAGACTGTGTTGTCACTCCTAAGTCTCAAATTCTTCATTTGTAATAGGGAGATAATAATAACTTCCATGTCTACCTTACAGGATATTGGAGGTTTCAGTATGGTAATGATAATTTATGTAATATAGCTTGTAAAAGTACATAGTTCTCTATAGGAAAATATGTGAAATATCTGTGATTTCATCAGTATAGGGATCTCCAAGTAAGGGTATTGCTCCATTGAGACAGATGGCAATCTATCTATGACTTAGTATATAGATTCTAGGGAATTGTCTGAGGTACAAAAAGGCTCATAGAATCATAGATTTGTTTCTGACTGGAGCTGACAGGTCATCTAGTCGAGCCCCTTCATTTGACATATAAGGAACTTGATTGAGGTCACACAAGTGTTAAAAAGCAGAGTTGGGACTAAAATTCACATCTAATGCTCCAATATAGCACACTGTTTCCTAAGTGGGTAAAACGACTTCTTGAATCACTAATACATATCATACTTGGGATTTGAATCAAGACCTTCTGGATTCCAAGCCCTACTAGCTCTAAATTGCCCTCCCTTCTCTCTTTGTCTCCAGGATATAACATGTAACTGACTTAGAACTCTGAATAACATAAAGAAAGGAAATCATCAAACAATTATATGACAAAAAGAGAAAAGGGGTGGGTCATAGGGCAATAGTGAAGAATGATGGGCAGTTGGCCAGAGTACTTCACAGGTACCTTTGCAATGTTGGGAAAAAGCAAGAAAAGCCTCCAGCATATTATGCAAAGGCCCTGAAATGAAATTCTGGAAGAACAAGGATAAGAGTTGCCCAAAATTGGCAGGCATGGATAGATTATAATCTGCACTGGAGATCCATCTAAAGGGGAGAGGAGGAGAGTGGAGGAGAGGTCAATTTAAAGGCAGCATAGGAGACTTGGTATCCTAATCTCAACTATGATATTTACTTTTTGAGTAGTTTCATTCATGTCCAACTCTTTGTGACCCCATTTGGGAATTTCTTGGCAAAGGTATTACAGTATTCTTCATTTCTTTCTCCAGCTCATTTTACAGATGAGGAACTGAGGCAAACAGGGTTAAGGACTTGCCCACACGTCACACAGCTAGTAAGTGTCTGATGCTAGATCCAAACTCAGGTCCTCCTAATTCCAGGCCTGGCACTCCATCCACTGTGCCACCTAGTTGCCCCTATAATATTTACTAGTGGCTCTCAATAAGTCACTTAACCCTCTTAGGAGGAAGTGAGGCATAATGGATTGTTACTATGTACATATGCTTGTGTGTGATTATTATCAACATTGGTCTTATTGTGAACATCTCAGCAATTTATAAATGATAGATTCCTGCAAATTTTTAGAAGATGCTCTAATTACAGAAGGCCCTGGAATATTTCCCGGTCTTGAAAACCCTAGCTATATGTAGCACGTCAACATTAGAAAGGTTCGATCCCTTTGTTGGTCTGTATTGCTATTGATTTATTAAATGATTATTTTGATTTTCAAAAAACAACCGTAATAGCATGCAAACTAATACTGACCCAATTTGACTTAAAACAAACAAACAAACAAACAACAACAACAACAACAACAACAAAAACAAACTGTTCAAAATCACACCTATTTATTAAGTCCTGAAATGTCATGGCACTGTGGGTGTCACAAGTCCTCATGCATAAAGTTACAGAGGGAGCACTGCTGCACAGGATTCATGGGCCACTGGGTACCACGTTCTGTTTAAAAATAACCTATTTAATTTCCAGTTTTCTCTGAGAGTGTCATTTTGGAAAGTGCTAAATCATGGCAAGGTAATACAGTGTTGTTGATTTAATCTTTGTGCCTTGTAAAACAGTAATGGTTTTCTTTTTAATCTCTGTGAAATTTGAATAATTTTATTTGAAAATTAAATTTTATAGAAAACACAACATTTTCTTTCTTCTTTTCCTCCATAAACAGCTTGAAAAACATTTGACAGGACTTGCTTACATTTTCCAGAAAATAATTACTTTTTGTCTGACAACAATGGAAAGTTTCTGTACGTTGTGTTCAATGGAAAACTCCCAACAACAGAAAAGAGAGAGCTGTGATGATGGTCTGGAGCCAAAGATTCTTTACTAAGAGCTGCTGTAATTATAAAGAGGATGGTCCAGAGCATCTCTGTGGAGAGTCTGTCTACTTTCACTTAACCTGGGTATCCAGTGAGAATTTAAATGGAAGAGGGGAAAGAACGCTGGATTTAGTCAGGAGATGCTGGTTCCAAAAGAAGATCTTTTTCCACACATTACCTTTCCCATACCTATCCAGTAACAGGCACAGTTATATACTCTTTCTACTTTCTTTTTTTGCTTAAGCATTTCTTAAGTCTTTTTCCTCCTCAGACCATTTAGCTAGAGAGAGATAAAATTAAATTTAAATTAGGACAAAGGGCCAAATCTTTCTGCTTGAAAGTTAGGAATTTCCTAACTGGCGGCTTGGAACTACTTTGGTTGTACTACTAACTTTTCATCTGATATATATTCCATAAAACAGTAGAAGAAGGAACCATAGAGTCTTGAGAAGTCATTTTTTTTGCCCTTAGGCTAAAAAGTGAACTAATTGCTATATAAGAGGATGTGACTAATTAAATCTCCAAAGAAAAAAAAAAAAGGAGTAGGAAGGAGAAAATGGTGACTCAGGTAGAAGAGCACTTCTTAGCCTCACCTACCTCCCTGATAGGAGATAGAAAAGGCATGGAAAGGCCCATCCATCAGGGAGAAGGAAGAAGAAAGGATGGGAGCTGACTGTATTCTCCACAGAAACATTTAGATCCACATTTAAGAGTCTTTATGGAGATCAAAATAATACGTGTAAAACACTATGCAAAACTTGAAGTCTTATGTAAAATAAACATCATTTTTACCCCTTTTTTGGTGTCATTTTTTGGTGGCATTTAGCTATTAATAATCCAAGAATAAATATACAGGTATTATTCATTTACCTTTACTGTCCTGCTGAGTATTTTTTCACATAACACTTTTATTATAAATTTAACAGATTAATATTTTTACTATTCTATCTGTCCACCCCACCTTCTCCCATTTCCCATAATACCATATTCAATCCATTTATTTTTCTTCTCTAGCACATTCTAATAGACTTCAAAACTCCTTTTGTCCCAGGCAGTCTTTATTCTTTCTCTTTCCCCTTTATTTGAAGATCTTATAAATATAGAGTTTTGGAAATGATCATTGTATCTAATTGTGAAGGGCTTAAAATGTCTTGCCGAATATTGAACAGGTAAATAAAAAGACTGCTTTTTGCAGCTGAATAAGAGTATACTGTTGTAAACTCAACCTCTGTAGCTTCACTGGAAGTTTATTTGGAATAACCAAAGTAGCAGTAGAATCTTAGAGATGATATGTGATAAATCTCTCATTCTATTCCTACATGATTTTCATTTCTTTGTGAGATGTCTATGTTTTGAAAGCTTTTCATTGCAGGTACTTTGGAGTGAGTGTTCAGTATGATTACGTCTATAAAAAATATTCTTAAGTGGCTGTGACTTGATGTTTGTCTTGCTGGTTTTGGGCAACAAGTCTTTCTGAAATGATACTGCAGTCTAATGCAGTTTGTCTGAATTCTCAGAAATATTTTGAAGTTTGCATTTGTAGTAAGGGTATTTGTCATTTGGTAGTTTGTATAGGGATAACTAGGTGGTGCAATGGATAGAGTACTGAACCTGGAGTCAGGAAGACCTGAATTCAAATCTGGCCTTAGACACTTACTAGTTATGTGACCCTGGGCAAGTCGCTTAACCCTGGGTGCCTTAGTTTCCTCATCTGTAAAATGAGCTGGAGAAAGAAATGAAAAACCACTCCAGTATCTTTGCCAAGAAAACCTCAAATGGGGTCACAAAGAGTTGGGCATGACTGAAAAATGACTGAACAATAGGATATCAGGCTTCTGCTATGTAATTTTAGTCACCTGATTGTGTTTTTTGGGGTATAAATGGCAGGTAAAATTTCATAACCTCTAGTGATATGTGCACAATTTGTACCATTTCATGGAATAATTTGCATCCATTTGTAAACTTGGACTTCTTAAACCTTTCTATAAATGATAGCAATTGCTATGACCTGGTCCTGAATTGCCATCAAAACCCTTCCTTTCTATAAACAGAAGCCCATGAATTAACCATCTGCTCAAGGCTTCTTCCTCAACGTGTTGCCGATTGGACTCATGTGGATGTGTCTCATTTAATTTCTTTTGATTCTGTATGTTTATCTTATATACTACATAGGTTCCATCTATATAAATTTGTCAAGTTATCATCATCATCATCATCATCACTATTAATATTGCTATTACTAGTATTGTTAATTAGGTTTAACATTATTGAGATTCTACCCAAGCAATTGTTGGGACACACAAAAGTCCAGTGAGTGAAGGAGCTCAAGCCCCAAATTCGTAGTGTTCTTTTATCTGCTAAAAAAGTAGATAAAGACTTACTAGAAATTGTTGAAACTCTATAGTGGAGATAATGTAGCACAGCAAATGGAAAACCAACAAGACCTGGGTTTAAGCCCCAGCTCTGATACGTTACTAGCTGTGTGGTCCTAGGAAAGATATTTAGCCCATTAATTACCGCAGGCAACTCTAAAACTATAAACTGCTGAGCAGGTACAAAGCTGAGTTAATAGATTAGAGTTTCTTCACTCGGAGTTTGCTACATCAAGGAAATCACAGATTCATTTTAAAAAAGAAAAGAATTCACAGGGCCCTGCATTTACATATAACTCCATATCATCTCAACTGAAGATTTGCAACAGGAAGTCTTCACCTAATCAATGACTTAGGTCATTCACAGTTCTTGTGAGATAATGAATATGGAATCATTTTGTAAATCTTACAATTAAGCAGGCTTTTCTTCTTTGTCTGTTTTCTCTGTCTCTGTCTCAGTATGATGACTTTGTGCAACTATGCCTCACTTAAATCCAATTCACATGAAAGTCATGCTGTGATGTCATTGGTCTTCTTTGAAAACGAAATACAAACAACAACAACAATGTGTCTATCTGGATGGGTCTTTCCTTTTTCTCTAAAGAAATCATAGGTTGATACTCTGAAGAGCAATTTGGAACTATGCTTAAAGAGCAATAAAACTGTACATACCATTTGACCCAGCAATACCACTTCTAGGGCTGTATCCCAAAGCGATCATACAAATGGAAAAAGGACACACATGTACGGAAATATTTACAGCAGCTCTTTTTGTGATGGCAAAGAAATGGAAATTGAGGGGATGCCCATCTGTTGGGGAATAGCTGAACTAGTTGTGGTATAAGAACGTAATGGAATGTTATTGTGCTGTAAGAAGTGATGAACAGGTGGACTTCAGAAAAACCTGAAAAGACTTGTATGGACTGATGCTGAGTGAAGTGAGCAGAACCAGGAGAACGTTGTACACAGTAACAGCCATGTTGTGCGATGACTAACTTTGATAGACTTATCTCTTCTTAGCAATGCAAGGATCTAAGACAACTTCAAAAGACTTGCGATGGAAAATGCTGTCCACGTCCAGAAAAAGGACTATGAAGTCTGAATGCAGATTGAAGCATATTATTTGTGCGCTCTCTCTCTCTCTCTCTCTCTCTCTCTCTCTCTCTCTCTCTCTCTCTCTCTTTCTCTCTCCCTCTTTTTGCTTTTTCTTCCTCATGGTTTCTGTCATTGGGTCTAATTCTTCTTTACAACATGACTAATGTGAATATATGTTTAATATTAATGTATATGTTGAGCCTATATCAATTTACATAGCATCTTGGAGTGGGTAGAGGGGAGAGATGGGAAGAAAAAGTGGAACTCAAAATCTTATGGATGTGAATGCTGAAAATTAAAAATAAATAAATAAATAAATTTATTTTTAAAAATTAAAAATAAATAAATAAATAAATTTATTTTTAAAAATTAAAAAAAAATCACTGGTTGAGTGTGGTGACACACATCTATAATCCTGCTACCAGGGTGGGGAGACAGGCTGTGGATGATGAATTGCTTGACCTCAGGAGTTCTGAGCTGTAGTGGACTAAGGGCATTCATAATAAGTTTGGCACCAAAACCAAATATTAAGTGGGGGGAGAAGTAGGGGATAGTAAACTGACCCAGGCAGGAAACAGCAGACTGAAGCCACTGAGCAGATTTGTAACAGCATTGAGTCTGTGAGTGGTCACTGTACTTTCAGCTTTGGCAAGATAGGGAAACCCAGCCTGAACCCCCTCCCCACTCCAAACAAAATCTCTTTCAGTGTCATGGCTTCAGCTCTTATGTCTATAAGGATGAATCTAAAAAGGAAACCCTAGATTTGGAGCTATAAAATCTAAATGACTGTGGACAAATCACTAGGCCTCAGTTTCCTAATGTGAAAAATGTGAGGTTTGGACAAAATCTCTAAGATGCCTTCTAACTTTGAGATGATATCCTATATCTCTAGCCCTACCATATCTCCTGAGTGCTAGATGCATTGAACCCATCTCTTCTTCTCAAATTGTACCAAGGACAGGTCTACCTGATGTCCTGTAAGGAACCAAAAAGTAACCTGTATAAAACTGAGTTCTTAAAGGGATCTGCCCAAGCAATTCCTGGAACACAAAGAAGCCCAGAGCCTGATGGAGCCCAAATCCCAAATTCACAGAGGACTTTTATCTACTAGGAAAATATTTTGTGATCACAAGGACTTATTTCCTCCAAAACTCTTTTGCTGTTCTGAACTTCGTTGTTTTTACTGACACCATCAGTATTCTCTCTCTTACCTGGACACACGTTGCAGTCATCTTGTCTCACCACCCTAATCTAATTAGTTGCAAAGTTTCATTATTTCTATGTCAACAACATTTTTAAAATCTGTCTCCTGCTCTTCTCTCCAAATTCTACCATCATAATTCATATCTTTATTATCTTTCATCTATACTATTTCAGTAGCTTCCTAACTGGCCCCTAATGGCTCCTCCTTCAACCCTATCATTTACAATGCCACTTTTTAAATCACTAGGATTTTTTATATTAAAACACTGTTAAAAATATTCAGTGGCTTCTCATTTTCTATTACATCAATCATTAGCCTAGTTTTCAAGTTCCTCTATGATGGCTACCACATGCTTTCCCATTCTAATTCACCACCTTTCAGTTTTATCCATCCCATGTAGGTCCCAGGAATACTAGATTATTACTCACTTTTCTTAACACTTGGCCTTGTGCTTTGATTTCTCTGTTTCTTTACTCATTCTCTTCCACTGGTACAGATTGCTGTTTCATTTATGGCTATTTTTGCAACTTCTACTTTCAAGGCCCAATTCAAATATCACCTTCTCTATGATGCCTTCCCTTATAACCCCAATAGAAGTAATCATTCTTTTCTCCTAATCTTATAAGCACTCTTTATTTCTCTTATGAGCCATTTACATTCTAAATTGTATGATAGGTTTTATACCCATGTCTATTCTTCCCTACTGGAGCTTAATCTTCTTGAGGGCTAGGACTGTGTTTTGTTCATCTTTTTAATTCCCAAGGGACCTAGGAAAGGGCCTTAAACATGTTCAGATAATAGGACCATAAACTGAGACTTGGAAGGGACCATAGAGATCATTTAGTCCAGTATCTTAATTTTATGAATGGGGAACTGATACCCAGAGACGTTAAATAATTTGGCCAATGTCGTAGAACTAACAAGTGGCAGGGCCAAAATTTGAACCAAGCTCTTCTCGTCCTGACTCAAAACTCAGCATCCTTACTACGGAACCACACTTCACTGTTACTCCATGAATGTTGAAATATTTTCTCCTTTAGCTTCACCAGGAGTAAGTAAAAGACAGTGTAGAACACATGGGGATTATATTAGAAGCAATAACTCTCCACCTTCCTCACCTTCTTCAACCGTAAGAACAAAGATAACTAAGGAGAGTAGGATGTTTCTCTCAGTATAATATTATCACATGAGTATTATAAGGGCAGGGAGGTGGCATGGTGGATAGAGTGCCGGGTCTAGAGTCAGGAAGACTCATCTTCATGAGTTCAGATTTGGACTCAGATACTTACTAGCTGTGTGACCCTGGGTGAGTCACTTAACCCTGTTTGCCTCAGTTTCCTCATCTGTAAAATGAGCTGGAGAAGGGTAATGGCAAACCACTCTACTATCTTTCCCAAGAAAACCCCAAATAGGGTCCCAAAGAGTCAGACATAGCTGAAATGACTAAACAAATTATAAGGGCAAGTGACCCAAAGCCCACTGCAGGACAATGGCACAGAAGTTGGTCAAATTCCAGAGGAGATTTAGTTTTTTATTCTACCTCCCCCTCACTATGTAGGGATTTGCTTCATCCACCAGGGGTGCTACCTAGTCTTTTGCTTCCTGTTGTTTTCTTTCTTTTTTTTAAGTTTGGAATTCCTGTCTCTGATCCTCCCTTTCTCCTTCCTATCTCCTGGAGCAGGGGTGGGGAACCTGTGGCCTCTAAGCCACATGTGGCCCTCTAGGTCCTCAAGTGCAGCCTGGAGGCCACAGGTTCCCCACCCCTGTCCTAGATACATTCCCCTCAAGCTTCTCATATGGAACAGTTTAACTCAGAGTCGTTGAATCAATTGTTTTTGTGTTTGTCCTTTGTTCTTGAAGAAGACCATTACATCAGGAAGATGATGACATGATTTAAAGTTGACTTTGATTTGAGTGAGGGAGGGCTGGGCAAGGTCACCAGCCTCACTTTCTCCTCCAGAGCCATCTGGGTCCAGTGGCCAGATATTCCTCAGGAGGACTGGAGATGGCTCAGGATACAATGACAGACCCTGGCCCTTTTAAGCTAACCTGTTTTCAGGTTCTCACTTTGAGTGAGGCAACAGTCATTCAGTGAATAGGCCTCTTTAAGAAGTGAGTCAAGGGATGGCCCCTTTAATAAAAAAAAAAAATTAAACCGGGAAGGAAAGACCCTCGGGGTTGCTGGCCAAAAGAGAAACAGTTATTATTTGTGTTCACTCAGAGCCAGGAGGACCCAAAAAATAATCATTAAGTGGTGCTTGGGCAGGGTCCTATTGTTGTCCAATCAATGAGATCCAGAGTGAATTGGGTTTAAGGCTTGGTCTTTGAGAGAGAAATCCTGCCAATAAACCCCAAGTTAACTAGGTAGGTTTTGACCATGAAGATTTACCTTCCTTTGGGCAGAAGACCAAGGGAGAGGGAGAGGGAGAGGGACAGCACCTAAGCTAGTATCTACTAAGCTATCAGGAGGAAGCCATTTTTCCCTTCTCTCTTCTCTGGAGCAAGAAATCTCACAGTTATATAATCAGAAACTAGTAGAGGTAGAAGGAGCTTTAGTAATTAGACAAGACTACCATTTCCTCATTTGACATAGAAGGAAACAAATTGCTGGATTCTCAATCCAATTTTTGCCTTGAGGAGCACATACCAATGCTATGTATTCATATAACTCCTTTTGTAAGCTTATGTAAGCATATGTACATATACCTTACATTGAATAGCCTAGAAAAAAAATCACTTTTTATATCAGTGCCTTCTTTTCACACATGTTCAAATGAGAGAAAACTATGCCCTCTGTTAAGAGAGGAAAGTTGAGATATAGCTGTTTTTCTCTACAAATATATACCTATATATTACATATGGATATGTTTATGTTTGCACATATGCCACAACTAGTTACAATAATTAGCTCATTTTATTGCTGGGGAAAGCAATGTAATAGCTCCTTAAGTCCACTTGGTTTTCTCTTCTTTGGTTTTAGAGGCTTAAAGTTGAAAAGTTTTGAGTTCAGTCATACTCAAACCAAACTCCCACTTAGGAAAATCCCTAACATCTAGATTGGGCCCTCTGCCTAACCTTACATTTATTTTTATCTCTAGTTAGCCCCTGGCCCCTTTGTGGTTGAGGCAAATTTTGGTTTATGGGAAACATTTGGGCAACAAAAGACCAGAATTTATAGTGTCTGTGGATAGACAGGCATTGGAAGAGAATGTTGAAGAAAGAACTACCCTTTTCTTCAAACTTCTTTCAGCCTGAGTCCTCACTAACATGCCTATAAAATGATGATCCTTGGTTCTCCCCTCTCTGATACAGCTCAGTCTTCCTTTCGCTCCATGCTTGCTTCAGTCTCTCAAATCTAGAATCTCAGAATTTCTTTCCTACTACAACCTCTCCCTTTTACACAAATTGCTAAGGACATCATGCAGTCTTTCCCACAATGGTTTGATTGATTCAAGGAGTTGTACTGTTTACACTGAATTCTGACTCTGTAATTCTATCAAAGCATTCTTACCTAATCAATGCATCAGAGCCAAATGGGGGATTTCAACCCCACCTTTAGGTGCCTATACACATACACATATGTATTTGTATATGCACATATGCTCGTGCCTATGTATTTGTATATGTACACATGTATGTGTACATGTATACCTGTGTATATACACACATACCTGTTAAAGCCAGATAGGCAGAATGGTTTAGAATTCAGGGATGGGAAACCTGCAGCCTCAAGGTCACATATGGCCCTCTAGGTCCTCAAGTGTGGCCCTTTGACTGAATCCAAACTTTATAGAACAAATCCCCTTAATAAAAGGATTTGTTCTGTAAAAGTTGGACTCAGCCAAAATGCTGAACCTGAGGACATAGAAGGCCACATGTAGCCTTGAGGATGCAGATTTCCCACGCCTGGTAAATCATATAAAGCTAACTTTCAATCCAGGGAGACCCACATTCAAATCATTCCTCAAATATCTATTGCTGTATGAACACCAAATGGCCTCTCAGTGGTTTAGGCAATTCTCTAAATCTGTAAGTTGTAGTGAAAGTTGTAGGGACCTCAAGTTCCCTATACCAAGGGTGATATAAGTCTAATATGTCTGTCTGTCTGTCTATCTATCTATCCTTCTATGCATATATCTTTCTATGTATCTATTCATCCATCCATCCATTCATCCATCTATCCATTTATCTAATGCTTTGAGAAAGTCTCTACAAATAATGGGAAGTGATAACTGAACACCTACTATTATTTTATTCAGTTCTCTCTGTAGGAACAGGGAGCTCACATCTGTTTGTCTTCTATGTGAATGACTAAAATATTTGCTAAGCATTTGGATTGAGTATAAAGCCTCCCATTTTGTAACTTTATGGTAGTCTGAGGCCAGAAAAAGACATAAAGACACTCAGGTCAGGAGTATACAAGGGAGGGTGGTGGGTCAGTGATAAAAGGTTACATCTGACTGTGAGCACCCACCTACTGTCTTCCACGTACTCTGGAAGGAATGAAGAGAGTGTCCAGGCCAACAATGAGCTGCTTGTGAAAACAACTATTTTTTGCCTCTCAAGGGTGAAGTACCTTCAATAAGGATGCTCAGGAGGGGGATGCAAATAGCAAGGGTGATGCTGCAACTTTCCTAAAGGAAGCAGTGCCGCTGACACATTAGAGATAAGCTCTGCTGTGGGCCAATAGAAAAGAGATATTATCTTACATTTGTTTAGCCATGAACACTAGATATATTTAGGGGAACTATATCCATGTGGGGAAATTTTGGCCTAGAAATTCCTTCTGCCGATTCTAGTTGGAAACTCATAATTTACAGTTTTAGAGACTTGACTGAGCAATCAATCAGTCCATCCACCAATCAACAAGCATTTATATACCTGGCCTTGAGCTGAGTGCAAGGCATACAAAGACAAAAATGAAAGATTCTCTTCCCTTGAATCATTTACATCCTATTTGGAAAGATCAACTGGATGTTAAAAAGCATACATTACAAAATAAATTCAAGGCTATTTTACAGGGAAGCACAAGATGGCATTTGAGCGAAGTTTTGAAGGAAACCAGGGATTCTAAGACAGAGGTGATCAGGGAGAACATGCTGGGAAATGGGGATACTGAGTGCAAAGTCATAGAGACAGGAGACAGAGTGCTGGATGTGAGAATCAGCAAGAAGGCCAGTAGAGTCAGGCCTTGGAATATGAAAAGTGGAAGAATTAAGTCAAGTGTTTCTGATTTCAGATCTGATTTTCTATATTCTCCATTATGCTATCTATCCATAAGATAAGAAGGGTATGAGGATGCTGGGGGGCATTTGGTCTGGGGGTGCCTGAAACCTGGTCAGATTATAATCACCCTGAGGAGCCAAGGTTCAGTATAGCCAGTGAGGTCAGTGTGTTGGTGAATGTTGAACAATAACTGGTAAATGGGGATTTTATACTTGTGTTGGAAGCAACCCAATGACTGGCCATCAGAGAAGGTGAGATTGACTCATCTTCTTGCGCTCCAATTGGTTGATCTTATATATACCCCTGGCCTTGTCATGGGGGAGGGGCTTGCATAGCTCAATGAAACTATGAGCTATGTGGTGCAGAGTTATCCAAGACAGACAGGTCATTGTAGAGAGTTCTGACAAAAAGTGATCCACTGCAGAAGGAAATGGCAAACCACTCTAGTATCTTTACCAAAAAAAAATCCCATGAACATTATTAAAAGAATATAAAAAAAAGACTAAAGCTGTGACTAAAACAAAGGTATGGCTAAAAGACAGGATGTTGGAAGATGAGCCCTTCAGGTTGGAAAGTGTTCAATATGCTTGGCAAACAGTGTAGGACAGAAGGGCCTGGTGGTCTATAGTCCATGGGGTCACAAAGAGTTGGACATGACTGCATGAATAAACAATAAGCAAATGCCTCTCAGGGTCATGCCATAGCTTCTTTGGGATCATGCCACAGACTCCTAGGGGTATGAGCACTCAATACAGGGAATCACTGCTCTGCTGTAGAATGTGCGTGTGCGTGTGTGTGCGCTTGTGTGCATGTATGTGCTTGTGTGTGTATGTGCGTGCATGTATGCTTGTGTGCGTGTGCATGTGTGTGTGTGTGTGTGTGTGTATGCGTATGTGTGTGTGTTGGAGGGGTGGGAAGGGGAAGACTGTCAAAACATGAAATAGCCAACACAAAGTCCCTACTTAAAAGTCACACACTCTACTCAGGACCTACTGACTTTAATTCATAATCTTTACCATCCCTGGATATTGGCTTCACATCTTATGATAAACCAGAAGCAATAAAACAGACATAAGACTGTCATAAATGGACAGAATAAAACAAAATGAGAAGTGACAACTTAAACCAAGAAAATAAATATAACTAAAAATGATACAAAATAATATTCATGGCATAATAGAGCGGTGGAAATAAAGTCTTTGAGCCATCAAAGAAAGGAAGAACTGAGTCAGGCTTTCTCTTTTTGAGAGATCATAGTCATAGATAATGTATTAATTTTTTTTCCATCAGACATAGTCAAAACTTAAAAGTTGTATTGCTTAAATGATACATTTCAGTTATCTGGAACTTTTGTTTATATGGAACAGCTCAGTTTGTAATAAAGCCAGATGAGTAAGGTTAGATCCCTTGGAACTCCAGAACCTAAGGGTGCATGATCTGGGCTTTGCCACATCCATGAGACAGCTTTGGGGCAGAGGAAGGAGGACCAACTGAACCAGGCTTCGAGTTCTATTCGTATTCCACCTTGGCCTCTCTGAGCTCTATTTCTGTTATCTCCACTCTAGTTCAAGCAGCACTGCAGGGCCATTATATTCCATTGTCTTCAATCCAATAGGAACGTTCAATAAAGCCAGAGGAAAGCTCTTACCTTATCAGTTTTTTCCTCCCCTGGGAAATTTACCAAAGTCCAGTAATTTGGTGAGGATGCTCAAAGGTCAGAAGAAGTTGCTCAAGTCTGGGTCTCTGATCCAATTATACTTCCTGTCCATCTAGTATGGTTAAAAAATAATAACAACAACAAAGTTATTTATAATTTTATTTTAAATCCTTGCTTTGTTTTGGAATAAAGCTTATTAAACACATAGCAGCTAATAAATTGAATGACCCTAGAACACAAAAAGACAGAGCAAATAAGTTCTTTTTTCTATTCTCAACAACAGCTATTTTCCTAGTGTTCCATCTATCATTTTGGTCAAATTAAACTCAGACATGTGGGCAAAGAAGCTAAAGTAGCAATTAACTCAACTAAGCCAATATACATGCAATTAGCTTCAAATCAATTCATCTTACTTCAAGTGTATGTAACACCTGGGGGCATCCCCTACCTCTTAGGGTAGATCTCCCCAGTGAGAAGCTATGACAGATTCAAAATGCTGTGTGGGTCTGCATTCCCTAAAACCAAGGCACATAAGTTCCTACTGATGTGTTTAACTTTAATTGTCAGTCCAATGACATAATTAAGTGAAACCAAAAGTATTTAATAAAGTGACTTAGCAAGAAGAGTAGAAATGAAATATTCTGTAGCAACAAAATATTTCCCCCATTAACTAAGGGCTCATTTTCTAACAAATACCTACAACATGAGTGGGAAGAATGGGCATAAACAGGGAGCACATATGACCAGGGCGTGTTCATGGAGGACCACACATAGGGACCATGTGTGGCCAGGGTGCATGTGTGTGGGGGGCAGCTTACGTTTCTCATTTCCTAGGGCTGCTAAGCTGATGCCATTGTGCTGCTCTCATGGGCCTGCTCCCTGTTTGTCTTGCTCTGTTGGACCATGTCTGGACTCGTAGTTTTTGCCAGATGCCACTCCAGTGGATGATGCTTTACCAGCTAGATGTTGTTCTTTGGGGCATATGTCTCTGGCTTTCAGCTCAGATGAAATCCTTGGCTATGTCTTCAAAGGAAGAATGGGTTCTGCCACATTCTTTAAAGCCCACATACTTTTTCAAAGAGACAGGAGTTCTACCTGGTAAGTAGCAAAAAATCATTCTCAGGGTTCCCTGTATTGCTCCTCCAAACACATGGCTATTAAAACCTTTCTTCTCCCAGCAGAGGATTCTTAGTCTTAGGTACAAAAAGAATCAAAAGCAAGGTTTTCTTGGCTAGCTGGTTCTCAATAGTTTGTGTGTGTGTGTGTGTGTGTGTCCTTTATACTCTTCTTACAGGTCCAAAGACTTGGATCTTTCTGCCAGAGACCTCACCCTAGCCACCTTGTGATGAACTTTCATTCCATAAACCTGGTTTGCAGTGTCTGAAGCCTAGAATATGTCACCTAATGATTATTTTCTCAATCACTGCTAATCAGTTCTAGGGTCTGGGCTTCTCTAATTTTTTTGCCCTATTCTTCCCATGTAGATGAGGGGGTAGAAAAAAGAGGCACGAAAACAAGCTAAACTCAAAAGGAAAAGATCACTTCTCACCTACTTTTTTTTTCCTTTTTAGAAAATATTTCTTTATTTATTTTACCTATTCTTTTTTTGGTTTAGAGAAGTTCCAAAACCATTTTATTGTTTCCTATTATCAGAATGTATAACACAGTCTTTTCTCCCTAGGAGATTTTAACCACTAAAGAAGCATCCTTTGGTTCCCATTTCCAAGAAGCTAAAGCTTATCTGGACACTTATTTGAAACATATGTGTATCTATGCCCTGTGATAAATCACTCCTTCAAAAGTTTGTTGATCATCTCTTTGACTGTCAGGAATGCCAAATATGTTTGGGGGCACTCTCTTATAATCAGTTCAAATCAACAACCATATATTATTTACCTATAGAGAGGTCTGTGCTCAGTGCTAGGAAAAGGGGTAGTTCAATGAATTTATGATATCATTTAACAGGTAGTACCTCCAATGATGGCATTAAAAAAATATTTGTCATTTGAAACCAACTAAATAAAATAAATATAAACAAAATAAAATAAATAAATCTAAATACTAAATACCAAATACCAGGAAACAACTGTAAATATCCCATACTAAATTAGAATCTTCTTTAATTATCATCTACTTCTTTCAAGAAATCCATCAGAAGTTCCATCAAGTTTTCTAGATGCCTCCTTCTGGTTCTTTTAATATTTTAGGAATGCAACAACTGGGCTAGGTCTTTCTGATCTCTTGCTCTTTCTACATATCCAGTCCACTTTTTTTCTGCTCATCCATTATCGATAATATTTTTTATATAATATGAGGCAATGAGGTAGCACAGTGAATGGACCTTTGGACCTGGAGTCAGTAAGACCTGGGTTCAAATCCAGCATCAGATACTTATTACCTGGGAAACCCTGGACAAATCACTTAATTTTTGCATATCTCAGTTTTTTTTTCCTCTGTAAAATGGGGATAATAATAACACTTATTTCCCAGGGTTGTTGTGAAGATCAAATGAGATGTTTTTAAATCATTTTTCTCTCCTTAAGGTGCTATCTAAATACCATTATTATTATCCCTTCTTTTGTACAAAAATATTGTGGGTCATATGGTACAGCCATTTTTATACTGAACAAGTCTCTAGTGGTAGTTGTTGGCATGGATCAATAAGAATAGGAGAGTGAAGAACACTTACACAGATACAACAAGGCAAAAATGGAACAGAATAAGTTGAGAGTATAAAGTATAAATTGAGAGTATAAAGCAGTCCTGGAGAAAGGCCTGGGCTGGTGGACATTGCCAAGAGTCACAATCAGAGAATATAATCTCTGAAGGAGCTTACTGTTTTTTGTACCCTGCCCATTCTATCTGAGATGAATTCAACTAAAGGTGCATTTGATTGTATAACTGTAAGGACTTCCCATCTTCACAGAATTGGTAGGACCTTGCACTTTCCACTCCATGCATTTTAATGGATGCATAATCCATATTTTCTTTTTAATTTTTATACTGAATTCGTAAGAAAACCTTCACAAGAGCTTTTTTGATATACAATTCCATTGAAATCTTAGTGTTATGTCTTTCATTTTTTATTTTATGTTTTTTTTTTTTTTAGGCACTTGGGGTTAAGTGACTTGCCCAGGGTCACACAGCTAGTAAGTGTCAAGTGTTTGGTCTGAGGCCGGATTTGAACTCAGGTCCTCCTGACTTCAGGGCTGGTGCTCTATCCACTGCGACACCTAGCTGCCCCCCTTTTTTAAATTTTAAACAGGAAATCCTACATTGCCAAGAACATCAATGTCAAAGCTCAAGAAATTTAAGTACAATTTAATATAATGAAGCCACAGAGTTTGAGCAGATTCCAAACTTGGTAAGATATGCCTCTGTACCACAAGATAGCATGAATTGCCTTTCAGGATCTCAAAAGAGTTTTGGGTCCAGAAATAGGAAAATGAGAAGCAGCTTAATATCTACTTACTAGAAAGATGGCCCACGTGCCCCTGTTGTCATAGGATAACACATCAGAAAAATCACTAGGGATTTGGTAGCTAAAAGAGTGTGAGGATCTAGCTCCCTCCTCTGAAGGCAATTGGAAAGTATTGAGCTTGAAGCTGAATTCTAACACCATATTTGATTTCTGTCGAGGGCCAGGGAGGAGTATTGTCAACCTTCACTTTGTGTGAAATAAATTTTTCTCTTATGGTTTCAGAGAGAGGCATCATGGTAGTAGGAAGAATATTGGACTTGGAACCAGAATAGTTGAGTTGAGGTCCTGGCTCTGCCACTTTCCAACTGTGTGCTAAATAGGCAAGTCATTAAATTTCTCAGAATCTCATTTGTTAAATGGAGATGTTAATTTTGGTAGCATTTTCCTCAAAATGCTTTTGTTTGTTTGTTTTATTTTGTTATTTTTGAGCAAAACAGTCTGTAAAATTTGTAACTGGGAGCTAGTCAAAACTGGTTTGACTGGTATGCTCACAGCCTCCTGGGAAGCATGTTATGCTAAGAGTCTATAAAACCCAAGACTGGATATCTCCTCTTCCTCCCGCCTCAACCCCAACCTTGCCCTGCTCCAGCTGCTTGCTTGCATGGGATATTTACAGTTGTTTCCTGCATCCTTTCCCCTCATCCCTTATTAAGCAATTCAAAAAATACTCTCATTCTAGTGGTTTTATTTTCCCTAATTTCACTTATGGATGACAGGGCAGTCTCCCATTACTGCCATGTATAAAACTCTACATAGGTTTGAGCTCTGATGGGTTTTAGGCCTTTGATCAGAGTTCAAATGCTGTTGCACATTCAAAAGTACCCTGCTACTCTTGGACCGAGGGCAATGGAGGCTGCACATTGATACTATTCTTTATCAGCATCCTTTCTCTTCCTACTTCTCTGAGCAGCAATAAAGTTTTGTTAACTTCTATCTATCTTTGGGTGATGCTGTCACTTTTCATTGGAACCCCTACTCTCCCTTCCCCATTTGTACTGCAATGACATTCTATATTTGGGAGGAATGATCATCATATGACTTAACAATAATGATCCCAAGAGTAACACCACCTTGGATTTACAGCAATACCTGAAGAGCTACCCTGCTGAAAGTTCTCCTCTAAGACTTCATCATGAAATGAAATTTATCTTGGCTCCTGGAAGGCGATGCCAGGGAAGTATAAGCACCCCTGGAAATACTTCCAATATGGTTCTGGTGGTAGAGGGCATGTCTCTTTTCCAAAGAGGAGCCTTGCTAAGTTTGAGGAGGTTCATGATGAGCTTAACTACTGGGTGACAGATTTTTCAAACAAAGCAACTTTCAAGGATAGACTACTAAGCTGAAGACAGGTTAAAAGATGTGTTGGTGGATTGTGACCCCATGTGCTCAAAACAATAGAACCCTGACAGACTGAAGTATAAAAAGTTTCTTGTATTATTTATATCACTTTCACATACTTTTTAAAAAAATTATTTCTCATCATAGACCATGAGGACAATGGGGCCAGTATTAAATCAAAATTTGTCTCTTTTGTGTCTTATCCTTTTGAAGGCACAATTGGGCACATCGCAGTAAATTCATTTGGGGCAGCTAGGTGGCTCACTTGATAGAGTTCTAGGCCTGGAGTCAGGAAGGCTTATTTTCCTGAGTTCAAATCTGGCTTCAGATACTCACTAGCTGGGTGACCCTGGGCAAATCATTTAACCCTGTTTATTTTAGTTTCTTCATTTGTAAAATGCGCTGGAGAAGAAAATGGCAAACCACTCCATTGTCTTTGCCAAGAAGACACCAAATGGAATCACAAAGGTTAGACACGACTGGAAAGCAACAACAATAAATTCATTTGAGTTAACGTGTTAGTGTCCAGCAATGGTTTTATATTACTCTTTCTAGAGAATAAGCCCTGTTTCACACATCCTTTTTTTTTCCTCTATCTCCTCTATTCTACATCAGGTCCTTTTTACCTGCTCTCCTGGACTACTGTAAAAGCTTCCTGTCTAGTCTTCCTTCCCCATATTCACCCTGCATTGTGTAAATGCTACCAGATTAATCTTCCTTTTGCATGGCTCAGATCTTGTGGGTTCCCACACAGGATCCTTCAAAGACTCATTACTGCCTACTGACTGAGAGAGAACGTGCTATATGAAAAAACTCTGGAGTCTGGGTCAGATAATCTGATTTTGAATCCTGGCTAATACTTGCTAGGTCTGTGACTATGGACAAGCAGGTCATATCCATTTTTTTGAATCACAGAAAAATCATCTCTAACACAGGGACAATGAT
Source organism: Vombatus ursinus (assembly GCF_900497805.2). Classification (NCBI taxonomy): domain Eukaryota; kingdom Metazoa; phylum Chordata; class Mammalia; order Diprotodontia; family Vombatidae; genus Vombatus; species Vombatus ursinus. The sequence goes on from NW_020954564.1 coordinate 35,857,508, forward strand.
ACTGAAACTGCCTTCTTCTATAGGCAGGCAATGAGTATGAGATGTATGTTGAATCCCAGCAAATGTCCAGGTGTATCAGCAGATATGGCCCACAAACTCAACGTGCATGTATTCTTACCTCACTGGCTAATTGTAGGGAAAACCTTATATAAATCTTAAGTGTCAGACATGTGGTCTACAACACTCCCAAGTATGGGATGAACCAAATGAAAATGTAATTGGGAAATATTTAACAAAATAAATAAAAGTACAATGTTGTTATTTAGTCACGTCTGACTCTTTATGACCCCACTGGGGTTTTCTTGGCAAAGATGCTGGGGTGGTTTGCCATTTCCTTCTTCAGCTCATTTTACAGATGAGGGAACTGAGGCAAATAGTGCCCAGGATCACATAGCTAGTAACTTTTTGAGGCCCGATTTGAACTCAGGAATATGAGTCTTCTTGACTCCAGGCCTGACAATCTATTCAATGGGCCACCTGGCTAACCCCAAAATATAACAGTATATAGATTAAGTTAAAATGTGACTTTCTAAGTCCATATGAGGCCTATGGGGATCCTTATGTATAGGTTAGTTGCCATGTTTCTATCAGTGTTTTAAAAGGTAAAGTTCTGGATTTTTAAAATTATTATTATTGGATTTATATCATTATTATTATCATTACTATTATTATTATTATTAGTTTTTATTAATGGACACATTCTAATTCTATATCATGGAATCCAAGACTCAAAGCCCCTTGGCTTTACTTTGCTTATCTTTCCAGCCTTATCGCACACAAAACTGCTTTATGTACTGAAAATTCAAAACAAATAGGAGTTCTCACCTTTCCTTTCCCCCTCTGTGCCTTTGAAGCCCACCTAGGAAATGCCCTCGACCTGTTGTCTGTTACTGAAATCTTCTTTATCTTCCAGAACCCAGCTCAAATGCCACCTCCTTCTTAAGGTTCTCTCTGATTTCCACATGTGGATGAGCCTGGTTTCTGCTTGCTTTTTATTTTATTCATCTCTTTTGGGTACTTAGAACTTTAGAATCATGGATCTAGAACTGGAATGGACCTGAGAGGGCATCTAGTCCAACACTTTCATTTTACCAGCACCATTTTACCATTTTACCTGAGGCCCAGGGAGCAAAGTGACTTGTTCAAAATTACACAGGTTAGTAACAACAAAGGAAGAGTTTGAATCCAGGTCTTCTGACTCCACAGCTAGTTGTCTTCCCAAAAAGATCGAACTGAAGTCAGCTTGAACCCAGAGCTGGGGGTAAGATGACTTCTCAAGAGAGGGGTTAAGGTTTTTGCCAATTATATCTGGCTCTTTGTGCCCCTACACTAGAGATCCATTCTCTGAAACAAAGTTTAAGTTTGACTCACAACCAGGGTAGATATAAGCAAGTATAAATGTACTTACATATATTTATGAAATACTTGTATATATTGATATATAATATACTTGTCATATATAAGTATATAATATGCAGTATATAAAATGCATTATTTAACATACAGTATATAATATCTTGGAGGCAGGAAAATCCAGTCTCCATTGCCTCTTTAGTGACATTTCAACATTTAAATTTTTAAGCTTTCAATTCTTTCCCACTATACATAAGAACTGGGAATGACATTAGAAACAATCAGGGCTATGCTGTTGCCAGCTCAAACCCATTCATGAGAGCTAATTGTTCAATTTTCAGTGTGAGCATTTATAATTTGGAAATTGGCAAATGCTACAAATTAGGACTTGATTTGTTATTTTGTTGATTGTCTAGACTTGAGAAATTAAACTTAAGTGCATTATGTGTATTTTTCCCAGGGAGCCAATTGTTAAATATTTGCATAAATATTAACCATATTATGCATAATATTTGTTATATAAATGTTAAATATATACAATTACATTACTAAATGCCACCTAGTCTAACCCCTGTCTTTTACAAATGAGGAAACAGGCTCAGAAAGTGACTTGCCCAAAGTCATATAGGTAGGAGGTAATAAGATGGGGGACTTGCAGGCTGGTCCTTTGGCTTCTAATTCAGATCTCTTCCCATGCCAACATGTGCCTTTGTGCCTTTCAATTCCATCCAAGGACAAAAATTGAAGTCCCAGAGCCCTGAATGACTAAATGTTATGAATTTAAAAGTGTTAATGTGATCAGGGTTGGGGACTGATCAAAATTTGGCAGCATTTGGCTGTCAGAAACAATGGAATGGAGATTTGAAATAGGCCAGCACTTTAGGGCTGAGTGGGTCTGTAGACTTAGAGGTAAAGAGTGCTCCAAATGTTAATATTTTAACAAGGGTTGGGGAGTGGGCACATATGTTTATCCAAATAGCTGCTCTTATTAAGGCATAGCCTGGTGAAATCTAAACCAGGACCAAAGGTCTCTGCTAATGCAGAACACATCATTCTTGCTTTTCCAGTGTAACTGAACAATTTTCATGCATTTGGGGAAACAAATTGAAAACAAATATTCTAAGCAGACATTTCAACACATCAGCAACTTGGATACAAGAAGTAGAAATCTCAAATCGGAGGAGAAGATGGAGGCCTAGCCCAGTTTGATCAGTTACTAATGTGCAAAGGAGTAGACAGGGGGAGCAGAAGCCCTAGAAGAGATAAACCTACCTGAAGGCTGTCTTTGCTGACAGTACAACCATCCTATCATGATACACATAAGCCCATAATGGCACGTGAACCATAACCAAAAGGTGTCTCTGTGTACAACCCAGCCTGATGCTCTTATTGGCAGAAGCTTTGGTAGATGGCTTGACAAATGACTCTAACAGAAAGCAAGAAGGGCCCAACCCAAGCTGAATGTCCTTCCTTCCTTGGTCCCCAAGGTCCTCTTTGCTTGATGCAACACTCACAAAGGCATGGAACTGCAGAACAGCTTGGTCCAGGTGAAAAAATTCTTACTTTCCAAAGCATCTGGAAAGGAAAAGAGCTTGGATCTGGCTGGAATATTGTCCTCGTTTGCCCAGTTCTCGTATGGGTGAACTATGGACATTAATCTGAGCTGATGTGCCCAATTTCCTGAACATCTTTAGGAGATTATCAAATCAAAGGGCATGAGAAGGAAGGAGGAATTTTTTTTTAAAGGTAATGAACAGAAACTTATCTGGGACCTAGATTTTATCTCTTAAGTTTTGCATGACTGCAGTGGATTTGGCCTCTTCTAGATTCACATTTTCTCATATTTTTTATTTGTTTCCTTATGAAGAGAGTTCCTCTTATTGCTAAATGATGAATTTAACTTTCATTCCTAATATCCATTGGAATTGGGTGGACAATTCAACTTATCCTGCAGGCCCATTTCACAATCATCCTAACATTTGGAGTTTTGCTCTGGCTTGGAATATCAGATGATAGGAACTGAGGCCCAGTAAAACAAGGTTCTATAGGATCCTGCTAAGTGGCAGTCCAGTGCTGCTGAAAGAACACTAGTCCTAGAATCAGCAGCCCTAGGCTTAATTTCTGGTAGCCATTTGACCATCAGGGAAGACACTTCTCTCTGGGCCTCAGTTTGTTTCATCTGCAAATTGAAGAATTTGGCCTAGATAATCAGGTTCCCTCTAGCTTTAGTGAATCAATAAGCATTTGTTAAATGCCTGCTATGTGCCCAGTACTTTCCTAAGCATTAAGGAAAAAAAAATAAATGAATGAAGCAGTCAATTTCATGGGAAATTTTTGGGGGACTTGATGGGAAACGAGGGATATTGGCCTGGGTTTATAAGAATGCATTTTGAAGGAGGACAATCTAGCTAACTCATGGGTCACCTTGCAGAACTGCCTTTAGGTTACCAATAAACAATTCATCCACACTCCAGGATCATATTTCAAGGACTAGACAAGAGCTTGGAGATAATCTCGTTCAACTCCCTCATTTTATAGATGAGGCATCTGTGATCCAGAGTGTATAACTAAGTAAGGTTATACACATAATAAGTGGCAGAGACAGGAATTAAATCCAGATCCTCTGACACCAAATCCAATGTTTTGTGTTGAATTGTTTCTCTTTGGCTTATTTTGTGTGGAAGAATCACCAGGTAGATATGTTCTTCTGTTCCACCTCCCCTCCCCTCTGCCTATGTGCTGAAATAAAACACGTTTGGAATCAAGACACACAGTATGGTTCTACCTGACTTTCAGCCTTCTGAGACTGTACTACTGTCTTAGCTTGAGGGTAAATAAAAGGATCCTTAGAACTATAAATGTACAATAATAAATTAGTATACACATGTTTTTAGGAGAATGGAGTGAATCTTCCCCACCCAAGTTGAATCACCAACACTTCTATGGAAATTGTTTCATGGTATCAAAGACAAACCAAATATTTATAAATCTGCTAAGCAAGAGGTTTAGGGAGGATGCTTCTGGGGCTTTATTTCACTAGGCCAGCCAAGGATAAAGTCTTCACTTATTCTGAGAAATCAGAACAACCAGAATGTGTGCATTCTTAAAGATTTGGGTCTTTCTGATGGACAGTGTTGTTTGCAAGGGGCTTCTTACATGGGACTTTTGCATAATGGTTGCCAGGTTTGAATTAAGATCTTGAGGAGTCAGGTTCAAGGTTGCATGCAATTTGGATTCACAAGCAAGACAGAATGAAAGCTCATATGGATTAATTTGTGGCTGTAATCCTAATACCTGGTATGGTGTCTAGAACATAACAGTTTAACAATGTTCTTTGAATTGAATTGATTTAAACCTTAGCCATTCTACCTCATATCAGTGCAGTAATGAGCAGATTACTTTCCCAACACCTCATTTTTCTTATAAAAAAGGGGTGGTAGATAGATGATCTTGCCTTTTCCATTTCTACTTTCAATGATTATTGATGAAGTTCTAGGAGGTGGCTAATGGGCTCTTAGACCCACTTCTTGTACCACTAAGAAGGCATTGAAAGGCCTAAGTAATAGTGTCACCAATCAGGGAAAGAAAATAATCTGACCTTGTTTTCCCTTGTCAGTGCTACCTGCTACTAGTCACCAACTGAGACTCTCTTGGAATCTGCTCCAGTTTCTCCATTTTCCATGCTATGGCCCCACACTTGCATATTTACTCTTTCACTTGCCCTGTTCTCCTATTCCTTCCATCTCAACTTTCTTATCTCTGTCTAGCCAAGCTAGTGTAGTGGATAAGACACAGAATTTGGCCTCAGAAGATTTGGCTTCAAATCCTGCCTCAGACTCTTACCTTAGCTCTGTTATCCTGGGTAAGTCATTTAGCATCTCTCGGCCTCAATGTACAAAAAGACACAGTTGGACTCAATTCTTCCAACTCTCAATGTATGATACCATGAACTTCCACATCCTTCAAGACCCAACTCAAACCTTGCCTCCTCCGGGAATCCTTCTTGTATTGCTCCAGTTCACCATGATCTCTCTCTTCCTTGAATTCCCATATCATTCATAGGCTGTACCACTCAATTTTGTTCTTCAGATACTGCTTAGGGTTCTCTTCTTATTTTCTGTAAGTACATCATGAATCCTCCAACATAAAGCAAGGCAAACTTCTTTGGGCATCATGGGATCACAAATTTAGAGCTAGAAGGGACGTTAGAGGTCAGCTAATGCTATTCTCACATTTTAGTGAAAAGGAAACTGAGCAATAAAGTTAAGTGACTGGCTCAAAACTAGATAAGAATGAAGTGGCTGAGATAGGTTTAAAGCTAAGTCCTTTGACTCATAATGCAGCATTCTTTCTATGATATCATACAGTCTCTGACAATCAGTGACTGTGTCTTCTTTCTTTGAATTTACCACACGGCTTCCTGTAGGGCTGAACATTCTGCAAGAGCCTAATGAAGAGCTCTTGGCAGATGCAAGCCTGGCTTCCTACCATGCAGCAGAATACAATCATGTTGTGTTTGTAGATCTACTGGGAGGCTCTAAGAGGCAAATAGTCTACACTTTGAATTTGCTCAAAAAATGTCCAGGAGCCAAAGGGAAATAATGAGTGGAATGAGTGAATAAAACAAATGGTTGAATAAGTGATTGGGTGAGAAAAAAAATCTATTAAGGACTTACTATTGTGCCAAGGGCTCAGGATACAAAAAAACAAAAGAAAAGACAGTCCCTTACCTCAAGAAGCTAATATTATTATAGAGAGAGACAACCCATATAGGGAAGTGGTATCCCTATAGGAGTATTCTATTATAGAACGATACTAGGTTGATGAATGGAACCATAGGGGATTAGATCTACACATCCTTTCCAGAGGTAATGGCTATACTGACTTTAGTTCCAAACTAGAAATTGTAAATGGTAGAAGGTATGGAGTACACATATCACCAAGCATAACAAGGTATTTGATAAGAAAGTAGTTGAATTAGGTTAGAATGAATGAAAAAGCGTTGATTAGGTATTTACTCTATGCCAAGCACTGTGCTATATGTTTGTTTGTGGCTTGCCTAGGGCTTATTTGGATAGACAAGCCAGCAGATAATGTGCTAGGTCTAGATAATGATGTTGCCAAAGCTAGATAAGTACAGTATGTGCCATACAGTAGGCACTTAATAAATGCTTATTGATTAACTGGCCCAAATCAGACAACTTCTTAAGTGCCTAGGGCCAGGATTTATAAACCCTGGTCTTCAAGTTGTAGGTATAATGCTCTTTGTGTCCTCCCCAAGCTCTTTTTTTTACTGATGAATGACATGGACCTTACAGTCTGTTGAGAGTTTGTAAATGCCTGACTTTTCTTCAGTTTGTTTTTTCCCTTGTCTATGGGTTTGCTTGTGAAAGGCAATAAATAATTTCCAAGAATGTCCTTGTAGGGTTCTGTGCTACTTTCTTCAGGCAGGGAAAGCTTAGAGCTCAGCCCACCCTTTATTCCCCTTGCCTCTCTGTAACTGGAGGTCAATGTGAATGGAAATAGTCACAACTGAGGCTTGGTTCTTTGGAATGTCTTTCACAAAAATAGTTTTTTTTAAAATTTTGTTATGTTTTTTTCCCCAAGCGGTATATTGCATTATCGGAAATATCCCTTATGTTTCTGGAATCCATGAATAGTTTCCTTCCATGAGGGGTTAAGGTGGTGAAAGTTCCATGTCCTCAGGAAATTCCTGTCCCCAGTGGGACACCTTTACCTTCACATATCACCAGCTGCCATTTATCCTGGCTCTGGGGAAAGTACTGGCTTAGTCAGCATCTGCACAGTCTGTTCCCATGGTTCCTGATAAGATAAGGCCTTATCTTTGTTGATCAACTTTTCTGAGCCTCATTTTTGAAATGAGAATATTTTACCTATAGTACCTACTTCACAAGGTTATTGCTAGGAATTAAATCATAAAATTTTAGAGTTGGAAAAGAGTCCATCAGCTATCTAATTTGACAGGAAAGTAATCCACAGAAGAACATAGTTTAAAAAAAAAAAACAAAACACTTGGAATCTTCCTAAAGATCTCCTTCTAATTAAGGACGGACCCATTACTTCCCAAAGTAGTCCATTCTCTTTTTGAATAGCTAAGACAGCTAACATCAAACCTAAAATGAGCCTCTTTGAAACTTCTACCCATTACTCCCAGTTCTGTTTTCTGGGGCAAAATAGAACACGTCTAAGCATTTTATTACATGAAAATCCTTCACATACTTGAAGACTGCTCTCATATCCTCCCTGAGTCTTCTCTTCTTTAGGCTAATTTCCATTGCTAATTTCCTCAACCAATCCTCCTCTGGCATAGACTCAAGACCTTTCACCATCCCAGTCGTCTTTATTTGGATACTCTCCAGCTTACCAATAGCTCTTTCTTCCTTTCTTCCTCCTTTTCTTCCTTCTTTTCTTCCTTCCTTTTTTACATTTTTTTTTAACTTAAATATATGAGAAAAGAAAAAAAATTGCCTTTTACACAATATCTTTCTAAAATGTGGCACATGGAACTGAACATACTTCAGATATGGTCTGATTAGGGTGAAGAGAAGGGAAAGGGGACCTACAGGGGTGTGGGGAAATAAGCATTTATATAGTGTCTACTATGTGCCAGCTACTGTATTGTGCTAAAGCATGTTTCAAATATCTCATTTGTTCTGCACAATAATCCTGGGAAGTTGCTATTGGTACTAACTCCATTTTTCAGTTGAGGAAATGGAGGAAAACAGAGGTTAACTGATTTGCCCAGGATCATGCATTTTGGAAGTGTCTAAGGTCATATTTGAACTCAGGTCTTCCTGACTCCAGGCCCAGAGCTTCATTCACTGTACCACCTAGCTAGCTTAAAAGTATAGATCACAGGAGATAGTGAATGTTTAAATGTTATTCAAACCTTTTAGCCCTTAATTACCATCAGTTGCTATTGCTATTGTTTGGTTCTCTTATAATATACTAGAGTTTAGAGGGCCTGGAAAGATCAGTAATGGAAAGAACACTGACTGGGAAGTGGGACTCAGTTCCCTATATAGTTGAGAAATGAGGCCTTTATCAGAGAATTTGCTATAAAAATTTTGCTATTACTTAATTGTTTATGGTATCTTTTAGTAAAGTATAGTTTTCCTAATTATCTCTTTAATTAGGTCTATTTTTGCTTTTGTTTTCTCTGGGATAATGATTATTACCCCTGCCTATGTTTTGTTCTGTTTTGTTTTGTTTTTACATTAGCTGAAGCACAATGGATTTACTTCATTTTAACTCTATGTGTACCTATCTGTTTCAAGTGTGTCTCTTGTACACAACATAGTGTTAGATTTTGGCTTCTAATCCATTCTGCTATCTGCTTCCATTTTATAGATTGGCTTATTCCATTTACACTCATAATTACGATTACTAACTGTGTATGTCTCTCCATCCTCCTTTTTTTGTTTATCCTTCTCTCCCTCTTTTATTCCAATCCCTCCTCTAAAGTTTGTTTTGCTTCTGACCACTGCCTCCCCTAACCTGCCTTGCCTTTTATTATTCCCTGCCACCATATTTCTTATCCCTTTCTGGGTAAGATTGATTTATTACTCAACTGAGTGTGTATGTGTGTGTGTGTGTGTGTTTGTGTGTGTGTGTGTGTGTGTGTATTTTTCCCTTTTTGAATCAGTTCTGATTGAGTGAGGTATTGCAAGACTGAAGGTTCAGGCTGGATAAACAGATCTGAGGATCATCTGATTAGACATGATAACTGAACATATAAGAGTGGAAAAGATCACCAGATGAGCTAGTATAGAAGAAAAGAGTAATGAGGAGAGAACCTTTCGTGACCCTGATGGTTAATGAGCATGATCTGGATTAAGAATGTGCAAAATAGCCTGAAAATGGGTGGTCTGAAAGGAAATAAGAGAATGATTGGTAGAAAGTTCTTTCTTAAACTGAATACAAATCTGCCTCCCTATTATTTCCACTCATTTGTCCCAGTTCTGCTCTCTGGGGTAAAACAAAACAGTTTAATCCTTCTTCTTTACAACAGTCCACACATTTGAAGATAGTGGTCACCTTGAGCCTATTCTTTTTCATAGTAACCTTCCCTACTTCCTTCCATTGATCACCAAAGGGCAAAATCAGAATGTTAGGATCCCAGAATGTTAGAGCTAGAAATCAATTTAAATGTCCACGTCTTTCATTTTAGTCGAGGAAACTGTGATTCTGAGATAAGTGACTTATCTAAGCTATTTGAGAGCAGGAGTTGTGTCATTCTTTGCATTTGTATACTCATTTCCCAGCACAGTGACTGATACACAGTAGGCACTTAATAAATAATTGCTGACTGATCATTTCAGCTAATAAGAAGCAGAGATAAGACTAGAAGCCAAGTCTTTGGACCTCAAATTCAGCACTTTTCCCACTACAATCCACTGTGTTGCCTTTCTCTGGCCATATTCTTGCTTGTCAATTGCCCTAGTAAAATATGACGTCTAGAACCAAAGTCAATTCTTTAAATGTGGTCTGCAACCTTCTACCACATCAGGTATATCATGCTGAGCAGACAATAGACTCCCGGTGATTAGTTGAAGAGTAGTCGATCATGTTCTCAGATTCCAGCCTAAGCGCACCATTCAGGATTGCCAGGAGGTTCACTGAACATATTGCCCAGCACGGTGGGTTCCTGAAATGTCTACTAGGCTCTTTTGCTCCTACTTCTGGACTGTGTTTGTGCAAACATCAGGTTTCCAACGTCAGTGTCACTGTGCCAGCCGTTGGGGCGATGACTGTTCCTCTGGGAAGAAACCACATGCATGAATAATATGAAAAGCATCTGGGCTGGCAGAGAGGTGAAATCACAACTTTCCTAGAGGCACCGCCAAGGTTGGCAGAGTTCTCATTGTCATTCAGCTCCCGGACACATCAGCAAATTTATATGGCTCTGTTGGGTACTTCCAGACACTGCTGTGGAAAGCCTCACACGCAGGAATTATCCCACTTACTTCTCATTCTTTATAGGCAGCTGTGAGCCAAATATTGTGCAAGGCGTTTGGGGGCTAGGATAAAGGATAACACTTGCTCACATTTCTATGCCACTTTGGGGCTTCCAAAACTGCTTTCCTCAAGATAGTCAGTGAGATAGTACAAGCATTAATGTTCCCATTTTACAGACGAGGAGAATGAGGTTCACAGAGGTGAAGACACCCAGAGTCACACAGCTTGTAGTTGTCTGAATCAGGGCTCAAATAGCTTACATTCCAAAGCTTTCTCTCCCATAACACCATGCCTTCCACGCTCTTAGGTATCATATTTATCTTGTGCTTTGGTCCCATAATGCAAGGTAAAAACCTCTACCAACCTTACCCTACCCTCTATATTGGTCATGTCCAAGGATCACAGACATAGGTCAGAGCTACCCTTAAGAAAAAAGGTGAAAATAAAAATAGCCACCTAGCTGCCCCTGTAAGTATTCTTGAAGTCATGTTTTCCTGACTATAGGTCCAGTGTTCTATCCATTAAGAAGTTAGGCCCAGACATCCTACCTATCCTTTCTCTTAATCTTTTAAAAACTATTCTCAAAGTATTTTAGGTGGGCATCAGATAACATCTAGCTTTCCTTTCTTTTTTGTTTTATTGACACTAAAATAGAGAGGCTACTTCTCTTGAAGAATTCGATCATCTCTCCTTTAGCATCCAGTTTCTCCTTATTGATATACCAGTAAGATACAGAGTATTACTTCTTCTTGTCATGTGTTTCATCTTCTGCAGAAGGACTCTATATATTCAGTGAAAGCCCTTTCCAACTCTGAGATTCTGTTTCCTAGGAACATGAAATTGAGTATAATAATAATAATAATAATAATAATAATAATAACAATCTAGTACTTATTTAGTGATTTAAAGCTTACAAAGCACTTTATCTATGTTATATCATTTGTTTCTCATAACCTTCTGAGGTAGGTTCTATTATTATTTGATTTTGCAGATGAAGAAACTGAGGCTGAGAGAGTTTAAGTGACTTGCTCAAGGTTATACATCTAGTAAATGTTTGAGAAAGGATTTGACTTCAAATCTTTCTTATGCAAAATCTAAAACTCTATCCACTGTGCCACCTATCTGACTAAGTACAGCTCAGCCAATCATTCTACCAATACTTATTGAAACTTGAGTATGTTTAGGGTGATGAGCTAGGCTCTAATGATGTGTGTGTGTGTGTGTGTGTGTGTGTGAGGGAGGGAAAGGGGGAAAGGGAGAGAGGGAGACAGGGAGAGAGGGAGGGAGAGAGAGAGAGAGAGAGAGAGAGAGAGAGAGAGAGAGAGAGAGAGAAGGGGAGGGGAGGAGAGACAGAGAAAGAGAGGGAAGAAAGATGAAGAGGAAGGGAGGGAGAGATGCCAGGGCTCACAGTTACTAATTTCTGGCCCCAGTTAGCAACTCCCATTCCACCTGCCAACACTGCCTTGGGTAGATTAGTTCTTCGATTTCATTTGGAAGAAAGACCTAACTAACCACAGGTCTACATTTTGAACAGTATGTTTCATACCAGATCAAAGGCTGAGCCTAGGTTCTGATGTCACATTGCACCCTTGCATCCATGTGGAACAGCCAGCCCTCTGAGTTAGCTAAGTGCAGGCTTCTGATTGCCTCTTTATCCTACTCTCCTCATCCATCATGATGTAGCCTCTATTCTTGGGATGTCAAGGATAAAACAAACCCTGTTAATTCAGAGAAGTTGGGTTTAAGCCAGATTAAATTAGTGAAAAGGCTAAAACTCTTTCTTTCTTCTTTTTAGAACGGATAATCACTTAGAATGAGCTAAAAGAGTATTGGCAAGTTGAAGCTTTTTGGTGTTTTACCTTGAAATTGATGATAAGATGAGTTTGCTTTTATTTAGCAAACTATACCTTTCCAAGAACATTCACATACAGCTTGTCATTCCTCCTTTTGTTCAAGGCCCAGCTCACATAATGTTCCTCCATGAAGACATCCCTGATCTACTCCCTCCTCCCAAGTTGAAGAGGTTACTAACTTCTCAAATTTCTCACAGAACTTTACCTGAATCTTTCCTTTATACTAATCATCTCTTTCCCATATAATAGTTGTTTTTATACTTGTTCTCCTTTCATTAAAATGTAAACTTTGGAGGGGGGGGAGAATCAGCAGGATTTATGTAGTATCTTTCTATCTCAAGAGCTGAAACTGTGCTTTAGGTATCACAGGTGCCATCAGGGAAAATAGCTACTACTCTGGATAGAATTCTGAAAAACAAGGCAAGACTGACTCCTGATATGGAAGGGAAATGACATTGGGGAAGGCAGAATACAATATCAGATTTCATAATAACTAAGGAAGGGAAATCTGTATTTAGCCAAACATATATCCTAGATGTCAGGAAAGTAGATTTCAGAAAGTTTAGAGAGAAGGTAGGCATAATCCCATGGCCAGAAACTCTCAAAGAACATGACTCCAGACAACTGGAAGGATTAACAACATCTAAATAAAATAAATGCTCACTATAACATCCTGAATAAAACCAGTAAGACAGAAGGAAAAAAAAAAGATATGTGAGGAAAAAAATCATTGTGGCTACACAGGGTTCTCTCTAATGGGATAAAGTTAGATCTTTGACATCAGTGGAAAAATCAGAGGTAATTGATAGTGTTTCCTCAAATCAGCTAACTATATTAGCAAAGGTAGCCATGAAATAAGGCTAAAACAATATATAGCACATCTGACTTTGTGTTTGGTTTGTAGGAAGTATGTGGAAATATCCCTAAAAATGTTTGTGAGGTTAAAATACCCTAGATTTAGCCAAATGCATGTATTTATTTAATACCTATATCCAAGAAGCTTAAGTAGTTTTACAACATGTCAAAGTGAAAAATTCAGGCAATAATACAGATATTTTATCTTTGTGATGTCAAACATTTGGATGCTTCTAAAACTTTTCATCTGGTTGTTTGAACATTGTGTAGATTCATCCATTGGCTACCACATCTATGGTTTAATTAAGTAGACTGGTCACAGCCGCTCAGTTAATTTCATCAAATAGCTGCTCTGACTGTTTTTACTAAATTGGTTTGCTGCCTGTCCATGTCATCTATCTGTTTTTAATTTAATTCTAAAAATTTTCCTGTGACACAGATAAAGGTAATCATTATCATCCTCATTGGGCTGATTCTGGAAACACAGAATATCAAAGTTAGATGTAACCCTAGATATCACCTTTTCCAACTCCATCATACAGATGAAGAAACAGAGACCTTAGGAGAACTGACTTGCTCAAGACCACACTGCCAAATAATGGCAGAACTGGGAAATTCAAGTTCAGAGAAATTAAGCTTCTCCAGAGTGATATAGGAAGAGAAAAAATACTTTCAGGTTTTTTGATACTCAATACAACCTTATGTCATTCAAACCATACGGTGCAGGCGGAGTTAATGTCCATATAGATCCTGCCAAGTACATTAGACCCAAGAGAACAATGCAATAATCACACTAATTTTGAGGAAAATCTCCTGTTTACCTTAAAGGATCTGCAGGCTCTATTAATCATATTGTTAGAAGGTCTCAAGAGAACTGTATGGGCTTTATAGAATATCATAGTTGCATTTGATCCCTCTTTTATCTAAGTTGACTGAAGCATCCACCTTCTGAAGATCAACTACACAGCTTGTCTCAGGATAAATATTCATGTCGAACTGGCGAGAGTGGGGAAAGAAGAAAAGGCAATGGAGAGGAAGCAAAAATCACAACAAAGTAGGAGAGTCTGATTCACTCTTTTTATAGTTCTACAAACAAGAACAATGCTAAAATTGCACTAGAGAAGGACTGGAGAAACCCTTATTTTGTCAATGACAAAGGTCAAGATCAGCTGTTGGCAGAAGTGGGACCAAGATAGGTAAGGGATTAATTTGGTTAATAATAGCTATAATGTAAGGTATTGTTTTAAGTGGAATAAAATGGTATATTTTATAAACATATTTTTAATTTAAAAAATTCCACTCTCCACAACATATAGGGATTTATCTCATCAGTCAAGGTGAATGTGTTCAAGTGAAGAGTCAAAATGATCAGAGAATAATAACACAGAAAGGTTTTAATTTTTAATCTGTATGGGTCCCATAATACTCAAATCTAGCCTAGAGAATTAAAATGTTTTGACTCAACTCTGGTTCCAGATTTTTAAAAAATGAGAATGAGAGGAGATAAATTGCTACTTATTCTACTCCTCTATAACTTTTTTTTAAACACACTTTCCTCCTCCCTCCTTTTTGTTTTTCATGTATTTGCAGTGTTAATCCTTGATAAAGTAAATAATGTTTGTCTTTGATTTCCTCTCAAGAACACCTTCTTTCTCTTTTCAGGTGCTTAGTGCCCTCTTGGTTTTCCACTATCTAAGTCTACTCTTAAGAATCTGAAACTCGTTCACATTCTAACAGCTTTCTTCTAACAAGAGGAACTGCATCTCCATGGAAATAAGAAGAATGAAACATTGCCAATGGAATTCCAGGTCTCTAAAAAACTCTGAAGAGTTTTAGGAGAAAGAGATGAGCCCAAATCACTTTGTTAAGGTGGTTATCGTCTCTGACTATGAGCAACATTGGCTAAGAACTAAGTAAGAAACTTAGTTCTCTCTTTTCAGCTCTTTACTAATTCATTATATGGATTACTTTTTTCTCCTGGCCCTCTGTAAATTAGACCTTGGGTCAGATAATAACTAAAGGTCTCTTCTAACTTTCTGTAGTCTATGATCTCTCTCTCTCTCTCTCTCTCTCTCTCTCTCTCAATTTTTATTCATTTTAAACTTAAATATAAAATGAGAAAAATAAAAAAATTGCCATGTTTGCAGCAGAATATGAGAGGATTCAATATAAAATAATAGATTTTGATTTCAATAAAACTTATATAATAACTACAAATTATTTTTCAAGCTACCCCACTTTTCTTTGCTTCCTTGTAGATTTTCTTTTGTTCTCTGCTGTGTACATTTTACTTTAATTTTTTCCCACCCTCTCCTCAATTTCCCACCCTACCCTAATGAAGGCTACAATTAAAAATGGATACACACACACATATATCTATGTTTATAAAAATACACATGTATACATATCTACACTCATACAAATATATGTAAAACTGTACTATGCATATTTCCACTTTTGATCTCTTTCTTTGAAGATAGCATTTTCCTTTATACGTCCAAATCTTTCCATGTTTTTCAAAATCAACTAGCTCATCATTTCCTATACCACAGCAATATTCCAATACAATCACATCCTACTGGAGAGATTGTCTATGAAAGTTTTTTCCTCCTAATTTTTTTCAGTTCCTTCTATTTTGGCTACATTGGTTTTATTCAAACAAGAAAGTTTTAATTTAAAATCATCAAAGTTGTCCATTTTACATTTCAACAATGCTCTCACCTTATGATACAGTTTAAGGTCTGATACTGCTGAATCTCCTTCCCTTACATCTTTCCCCCCTGGTTTCTTTGAAATTCCTTACCTTTTGTTCTTCAAAATGATCTTTGCTATTATTTTTTCTAACTCAGTAAGATAATTTTTACTAGTTTAATTGGGAGGGCATTGAATAAAATAGATAAGTTAGGTAACATTTTTTTATTATATTGGCTTTACCTACCCATGAACAACAAAATATTACTCCAATTATTTAGATCTGACCTTATTTGTATAAAAATATTTTATGTTTTTGTTCAAATAGTTCCTATGTCTGTTTTGGCAGGTATTCTCTCAGGTATTTTATACTATCTAGTTATTTTAAATGGTTCAAAATAATACTGAATAATTTGGTGACACGTAACGCAGTTTCCCTATATTTCTCTTTTGATTATCAGTTTTAGCTTTAACTTTGTCTGAGGTTTATGATCTCTTCCAGGGCTAACAATCAGTGTTCAAGAGTCCATTCTTCATTTAACATTTTACTGTAGAATCATTTTGTTAAATCTTAGGTCAACTGCAAGTCTGACATTGTATTATTATGTTTTAAGGTCTCTTTGACCTCTGGCATTCTATATTCTAGGATCTATCTCAGCTCTCTCATATAATGTTCTAAAATTCTTTTCAGATCTGACATTCTATCTTTTGCAAAATGAGTTGAAGGTGTGAGAGTTTGAAGTCTCCTTCTCCCAAAGTTGGAATCTAACTGGGAGTGGTGATACCAAACCTACTGAGAAGGTAGCAATAGGAAGCCATGAACTGGATGGATGCTTGATGGATCTTTCCTCAAGAAAATACAAAAGAACTCCCTAACTAAATAACAGAGTACAGGATCTCTTATGTCCAAGATACTTTTTTTTTTTTTAAAGAAAATAGCCTATTGCTAACCTGGGTGTATAAAAGACCATGTGTCACTGGTCCTTGGAAAAAAAGGATATATCCCACAGACCATATTGCATAGTTACCGACATAAATATTTTCAGCAGAGAACCACCCTGTTCTGGGTTGTGTGATTCCTTACGACTGATGACAGTTCCACATTGGCATGAGAGAAGAATCTTTATTCAAATTACAAACTGAACTGGTTTGGATTTTCTAAATTTAACCCATGTTTTAAGTAGTCTATAACTCTTAACCAGGTAATGTCAACATTGGATTCTGAGGATGGGGAAACTTCTTCTTCCTGCCCAGACTTTCTCCAGTATAAGAAGCAGGCAGAGCAAAATCTTCTAAACAATGGTATTCATTGTCTGTCCAATGGCTTTGGCAGGACTTAGATATATTCATTAAATACCAACAACTTTCTCATTTAACTATTTGTTTTCTCCTCACTGGCCCCTTCCCATTCTTCATTCACAAGTGCTAATTAAGCACTCAATGTCAGTTAAGATTGATGTTTGCACACAGGTATGATTATATCACCCTTACCACTTCTGAAAGTAAAAAGTAGAAACTATCAATATGCTATCTTGAATTGTTCTTTATTAGGTCATAGATTTATCTATTCAATTAAGTTCCACGAGAGCAGGGACAATGACTTTCACATTTGTATCTACACAGAAAGATGTTGAATATCTAGGATGTATATGTATAACATATAGGTGCATATATACACATACCTGTACATGCATACAGATAAATGTTCAACATACTTAAATACTCAAATAAATCTGTGATACTTTTGATGTCGATTTCTCTTCCCTTCAGAAAGATCACCAATGCCTACCCATCCTGTGCCACTCTTATCTAGGTCCTACCATAGGTTATCCACAGGAAATTTTTATAAAGATTTTTTTTCGGGGCAGCTAGGTGGCGCAGTGGATAGAGCACCAGCCCTGAAGTCAGGAGAACCTGAGTTCAAATCCGGCCTCAGACCAAACACTTGACACGTACTAGCTGTGTGACCTTGGGCAAGTCACTTAACCCCAATTGCCTCACCAAAAAAAAGAAAAAGATTTTTTTTCATCATTTATCTCATTGAATGCAGTACACTTGGACTGCAATATCACAGTCCTGCATGTGCTCATAGAATACAAAGAAATGGCCTCTACAATGAAATGCAAAACCTTAATGTTCATTTAAGTACCTCCACAATTTGAAAAGTTATCATCTAACTTCCCCTTCTCACATATTTTTGTAATACTTAGCTCATAGGCCATTTGCATAAGACTCTCCTCATTGGTGGAGGTTGATTACTCAGTGTTCTACTCAGATCAGAGGAGGTGGGGTTTGTGAGAGAGAAGAGAGATCCTGAAACCAGAAGAGTTTTCTCTCAAGTTCCAACTCCACCCTTCTTATTTTAAACTTAAATACAAAATAAAAACAAAACAAAACAAAAACAAAAACATTGCCATGTACACAGCAGAACATAGGAGAGGATTCAATATAAAGCAATAAACTTCCATTTCAAGAAAACCTGTATAATGAATACTACCCATTATTTTCAAAGCTGTCTATCTTTTCTTTGCTTTCTTGTATGTTTTCTTTTGTACTCTGCTGTGCACTTTTTACTTTATTTTTCCCCTTCTTCTCCCCCTCCAGAAGGCTACAATTAAGTGTCTATATGTATAGATACACTACATATATGTGTGTATATATGTGACATATACACATACATATAACACACATACATACACATATGTACATAGATATCTATAAACTTACACATATATACCAACTCCTCACTTCTTGCAGGAGCATCAAATAATCAGTCTCCACCAAAGAGGAAAGTTTTATGCAAAAGGCTTTTGCTTTACATCTGTGCTATAGTCAAATTGGCCACCTAGTTGCTTCTTTCCGTATGCAACATTACATTTTGCACATCTATTTTTATTCATTTGATTCCTAACACTTAGAACGCACTCACCTCTGCCTCTTATAATTTCTAAGTTCTTTTGAGATAAAGCTCAAATATGTCACATACATTGGGCTTTTCTTGATTCTACCAACCTCCAGTCCTCTCACATACACACATTGTTAATGCTCTCTTCCCTAATAATTCTCTAGTAAAATGCAAACTCCTTGAGGGCAGGGTCTGGTTCATTTTGTCTTTGTATACCCAGTGCCTACGAAAGAACTTATTCAATATTTGTTTAATTAAGTTAGACTTATTAGGAGTAATAAATGGATCCAACATTGCTTCTCTAGTGACCTATGGTACAAATAATTATCTTTCCATATCTGGCCTCATCAGAATACTCCTCCAATATTGAGAGATTTTCAGATTGAAAGGCTGTTGGGATTAATAGTTCATTCTATTTGGAAGTATGATGGGATATATTTTTTTTCCCATTCCTTTCTAATTTGGTCTGAATCTCAAGGTATTGAAAAGATCACGAGTGTTCTGGACAGACCACTCTAAAATGGGCTATACACATCATACATTTAATTTAATATTATATTGGTAGACAAAGAAATTGGAGATCTTCAAAGATTAATGGTAGGTAGATTCTTATCTGTCATGAAGCTGCTAATGTGGGCTTATGTAAAGATAGCAGTGTTCAGTGTAGGGGAATAGAGTTAAAGATATACTTGGCTTGTCATAATCGCCAAGACTGACTTGTGGACATGTTCCACGTGGCTTCCCACTTCACTTATCATCTGCCATGGGACTATGCTATTTCCTTTGCTCTTTAAAATAAGCCAGGAAGTACTCACTCAAGGAAAAAAAAATATAGGCATCACTGCTCTTGTTTAAATTGAGAGGGAGAGATGGTTTTCCTGTGAAGTAGTGGAAATCTTGACATCATGTTTAAACCTGTCCTAATTGTAGTCAGATTTCTAAAGCTGGGATGTAAAATGTCAAAAAAAGGAGGAGAGAGAGACAGGGAGAGAGGACAAGGATGAAGAACAGAGATGGTGAATGGAGACAGAGAAAAGCCCCCTATTCCCAGAGCCACTGTTTGTCTGAGTAGAAGATGACTCATGGGAGTTTCTCTTAGAGATCGACAAATTACTAGAATTAAGAGCTGGGAACTTATAATGCCATTGAGCAAATAGGAAATAAAAATTAATCCAAAACTTACAGGGATTTGAGGAGATTTAAAAACTTCCTTCTTGAGGTATTGTGAGAAGAAAAAAGCAGCTGATATTAATAATTCATTTAAATTCAGTGGATAACGGCATCTGTTTCTATTAACTCTCATCAGTCTCGTTTGCATCTCATCAGTCTAAAAGGAACAGGCAGGTTCTGGATGTAACTCCCTATTTGGGGACATAAGATCAAAAGATCAGATGATCCTAGAGACTGCTGATTTGTCTAGGGTATAGATCTGGATCCCTGAAGGAGTTAATATAACTTTCAAAAGAGCCTCACTTGCCTATTGGAAAAATGTATCTCAGTTTTCAAGAGAAGTTGCAAGAGTTAGATAATTTTTCAAATTGTGGAGGTACTTAAATGAACATTAAGGTTTTGCATTTCATTTTCATTTCTCAAATCCTTTCCATTGTTTTTCCATAGGACACAGAAATAGTGACTAATACTCTCAAGATTCTATCAGTTTTTTTTTCAGTTCAACAAGTTTTTGGTGAGGATCTAATACATCTTCAGTACCATGATAGATGATTTTGGGGATACAAGAAATTCAGAGTAGCTGTAGATGGTGCAATGGATAAAGTGCTAGACCCAGGTTTAGGAAGATCTGAATTCTAATTTAGCCTCAGAAGCTAACAAGCTGAGTAACTCTGGATATGTCACCTAACCTCTGTTTGCTTCAGTTTCCTTGGCTGTAAAATGAAGAGAATAGTTAAATAATAGCACCTACCTTCCAGCACTGAAGTGAGGATAAAATGACATAACATTTGTAAAATGCTGTGGAAACTTCAAAGTGATATACAAATGCTAGGTATTATTATTAGGCAGCTGGCAATCAATTTGAGGGGAAAGAGTAACGCAGTTCAAATTAAGTAACTCATATCAAATGATAGCACGGAATATATCATGGTAACAGCACGGCATAGGGAAAAGAAAGCTGCATTAGTAGTCCAGAGATTTAAATCTTAGTCCTGGCCCTCTCCTTTGAGTTGTCTTTGCTTGTTTGTTCATTTCCTAGTCATGGGCAAGGCATCTCAACTCTGTAGGACATTTTTCCCCTTTAAAAATAAGCAGGTAATAGTATCAGGGTCCTCTAAGGCCCCATTCAGTCTAAAAATCTGTCTGGGCTTCTTAACATGTGGGCTGTAATTTTTTTTTTAATCTTGATAACTATTTCAATATAACTGATTTCCTTTGTAATCCTATGGACTTTATTACATATATACATATATATATACATATACATATACATATATATGCAAACATTCTTATGAAAAGGGATTTATAAGCTTCACCAAAGGGGTCCGTGAAATTTTTTAGAAAGGGGTTTAAAAACCCTCCTTCTGTGTTCTAGCTTGAAAATTCTGCTTTTTCTTTCCGATTCTAATATTTTAAGTTTTCTGGTCCCTTCTCTCTCCAGTAGTATATACTTCTAAATGTGAAAAGGTGTGGTATAAATAGTAACTTTTGTTGTTGTTGTTGTTGCTGCTGTTGCTGCTGCTATAGTTGTTTTAAGTGGGAGAGGAGGGAAGTGGTGGCTTTATGGAAAATACAGGCTACATCAGAATCAGGTATCAGACTGTATCCAGCCAGAACCAGAAGCAGACATGCCCAACTACCTGGCTCAGAAAATGGCCCAGAACATGAGCCAGTTCCCCTGGCTCTTCCAGACAGTCTTCATTAGTTACAGAAGAATAGAGGGACCAAGTCAGTGATCTTACTTTTCCCTACTTGTGTGGATGTGACCATAAAGGCAGAGGTCTAGTACTAAGTACTAATCAATGTCTCTTTCCTTGACCATCAACTCCTGTGGATCCACTATCAGCTTTAGGCAGGTCATTCCCAGATTTGTATATCCATTCTTATTGTCTCAGATGATTTCCTGTCCCACACTACATTTTACAATTGGATGTTCCACAGACAACTCAACATATCTAAGATAGAACACATTACATTATTTCTCTCTCTTTCCCTCAAATGTGTTCCTCTATCTAATTTTCATATTCCTGTTGGAGGTACCACTATCTCTCCATTCCCCTAGACTTACAATTTAGGAGTAATCCTTCTATCTCACTTTTCATATCCAATAAATTTCCAAATCTTGTCAATTCTACCTCTGTAACATCTCTTTCATTCATCACCTCTTTTTCCATTCACCTAGACGGAATCTTAGGTCAGGTTTTCATCACCTAAACCACTGCAATAGCCTATTTGCTATTCTGCCTCCATTATCTCCCTGTTCCAATACATGCTTCACCCTCCTGCTAAAGTGACATTCCTGACACAGAACTATCACTTCCCTCCTCAAAAATCTTCATTGGCTCCCTAGTCACCCCCCCC
>NW_020954564.1:35879774-36030870 GCF_900497805.2 Vombatus ursinus
AAGAAAGAAAGAAAGAAAGAAAGAAAGAAAGAAAGAAAGAAAGAAAGAAAGAAAGAAAGAAAGAAAGAAAGAAAGATAGCTGTGTATCTTTTAAGGCCCTTCAAAATTTGGCTCCACCCTATCTTTCCAGATTTATTATATATCACTCCCTTTCAGCTTCCTGGTCTATGTTGTATCTATGTATATGTGAGCCCCTTGGGAGTCAAGATGGTTTCATTTTTAATTTATGTATTCTTAATGCAGAACATGGACAGATAGGTGGCTCACTGGATAGAATATGAGACCTAAAGCCTGGAAGACTCATCTGCCTGAGTTCAAATCTGGCTTCAGACATTTACTAGCTGTATGACCCTGGGCAAGTCACTTAATCCTGTTTACCTCAGTTTCTCATCTGTAAAATTAACTGGAGAAAGAAATGGCAAACCACTCCATTATCTTTGCCAAGAAAACCCCAAATGGGGGCCACAAAGAGTTAAATACGACTGAAACAACTGAACAACAAAGGGTCTAGCATGGTGTTTGGAACATCCTAGACACTTAATAAATACTTGTTGATTGCTTGGTTAATTGACCATCCCAGATATGGCACCAGGCTTTGCCTGGTAGGTAGGGTTCCAAAGTAAATGCCTTTGGTTGGGTCTATATAAAGCATTTGGCTCTTCATCACCCATTATGTGGGCATCTGGTCTTCAGATAAATGCATCTTTTTATTTTTCAGCAGTTTGCTAAGCTCTATGGAGTTATTCCTCTTTTTAACTTTCACAATACACGGAATAAATTTATATTGGCTTAATATGTGGAGCTCAGAGCCAGGGGATATATTAGCACATCTCTAGCCTGTGAGGTACAGTATCAGTGGGAGGTTGGGGTGGGGGCAGAGGTAGGGGGACACTGCTTTGCTTGTTCTATAATACTGAAGCCATGGAAGCTACAGAGGCCTACAGTCTAATGAGGAGTCAGTGATGTCAAGTGTCTGGTTGGATATCCTTTCACTGGAAATGTAACTGGAATACATAAGATGGAGTAGCGGGAAAATAAACTCAAAATTATAAATAACGCCTGCCTTGACATTTCACTTGCCAGGCTCCAATAATAGAGATGAGCTGCCAGATGCAATGCTCCATTGAATCTTGAGGGAAAACAACATCTAAAAGACATTTGCAAACTGATGATTTGAGTTCAGATCCATGGCTGAATGCCATTTGTTTTTGTACTCTACTACAATTCATACCAGATTCTTTTTTTATTAAAGCCACACACACAAAATAATAATAATAAAAATCTAAGTCAGTCCCTTTTGCCAGCCCTACCCCCTTTTCCTCCTTCTTTCTCATCATAGATTTATTCCTTTGTTCTCAGAATGTAGGTTGGAAATGAGGATTGTTTACAGAAACTTTCTACCATCGGCTGACTGGTGAAAAATATTCCCTGTAGGAGCATAAAATCTTAATCACACTGTCCATGGAGCAGGATGATTTTGAAATCATCATATAGTAGAGTCATGACTGAGGTTTTAATTAAACACAGGATCAGTTTCCCTCAGTACTTACATCCATTTAGATCATCCTATATGCAATTGTTGAGATAGAAAGGAGGTGAGATGACCCTATATGGTCCATAAAAGACCCAATCCTTTACCACCTGGCTACCTCACTCAGGTTCTAGTTATTTTGTGAGTTAGAATCCTTTTTCATACCATAGCTCATAAGCTCCTATTGATAATTTAACTTTTAACCAGTCAAATAATACACTCAATTCATAACAAAGGTACTTTAAATAACAATTTAACTAGTATAACAATAGAATATCTCCCCTCCTCCCATCCCAAATGTTTAGACTACCACTCTACAAATATATAGGTACCCAGGGGAAGCATGGAACATTATAGGGAACATGTGGGGATCATGTAGAGTATCTGTTTAAAGAAATGTACTCATAGTGAACAGTGTGACTAAGACACATACTTGCAGGGGTAACTGAAGCAAACAACACTGAAAAGCTGCCAGTGTCTTTTATTGATGCCAATGCATTGATTTCAGTTGGACTCGTTCTCAACCAAATAATTTCTATCCATGTCAGTTGGGTTGTCAGTTCTATTTTCAGAATTCTTAACACCCTGAAACAGCATCCACTAGAGGTGTTATGTTTACATCACTTTCTCCAGCTTTTTTATTTCACCTCTACCATCTTCTTGGACTGTTATGGTCTAATAAACTTCGGTAATACTTCTTCTAACTCTGAGTTAGAGTCATTACCTGATACAATATTTTCTTCAGAGCAATGAACAGCTCATCTATTAGAGGTGCTATGACTGGTAATCATCTCCCTGGCAAAAAAGACTACAGTGCTTCTCAGGAAGAATTCTCAGCTGAAAGCTATGAAACTTGATTCTAATGTCTTAGTTGAAGGTTATAGCTATTCCAAATTAGCCTTCTTAGCCAATGATCATGAAGTTTTCTATTAATCTTAGCAATGATTTTTAAGTGAATAATTATAAAACCCCAATATCCTCAGGTAGGTTATACCAGGAAGTTACAAAAAATCTGTATTGATATCAGGTCTTCTGTGTCCTCTTAGAATTATTCTACCTATTTCATCTCAACTCTTGCTGGCTCTGAACTGAGTAGCATTTTCCTTCCCGGGTCTCTTAGTTCAACTGTTACTTTGCATGATGAAAATCTCCCCTGCATGCCCATAGGATTATGGATTTAGAATAAGAAGGGACCTAAAATGTCATTGAGTTTAACCTCTTCATTTTATAGGTAAGGAAATGAGCTGAGGAACATTAAATAACTTACCCAGGGTATCACAGCTAATCAGCATATTAGTTGAAATTTGAACACAGGTCCTCAAACAGAAAAGGGACCAAGAGACATTATCATAAGGACACTCTTTTAGCCTCACTCTAGCACCTCTGTTCCAACCATTATAGCAATGGCCCTACAGGGTAGAGAAGTCTAACAGGTTTTTCTATGCAAATAACAACTACTGATTTGACTGTAAAACCCAAGAATCTTCAGATCTTTCTTCCACCTATTTTTTTTTCAGAAATACAATACAACCTGAAACCTTTCTTTGACCTCTTTCTATGTAAGCATTCATATTTAAAGGTCAAGGTTGGTGATCTGGATGCTAAACCAATTCATTTGAAAAAAAAAGGTAAAGTTTAATAATAATAATAATAATAAGCCTTATTTTTGTGTTGGGCCCTTTATGCAGCACTCTACATGTAATAAAGTATATATTAAACCACCTATAGAAATCTATGAGCAGATAGGAGGTGTAGGGTGTAAAGGTTTCCCTCTTTGGTGCTCTTCAGACAGACAGGTTTTCAGGCTGCTACTGGACTTGCTACCTTATTAACTTTTAATACAGTGCTTCACAAATTGCTTTTGTCACAACCCAGCAAGTTAGGAGGCATATTCCCTTTTTATAATAAAGAAAACAAAGCTCATCAACATTAATTAATAATAGTAATAACAATAATATTAATAATAATAATAGAATTTATATAGCTTCTCCTATGTGCTAGACACTGTGCTAAACACTTTACAAGCATTATCTCATTTTATCTTCATAACAACCCTGGGAGGTAGGTGCAATTATTATCCCCATTTTACAGTTGAAGAAAGTGAAGCAAACAGACTTATCCAAGGTCACACAGCTACTAAGTGGAGCCAAGACTCAAATCAGAATATTCTGTCTTTAAAAATAATGCTTTCTCCTTTAAACCTAAAGTCTCCGAAGCCACAACTACTTTGCGTATTCAAAAATCACCCCCTTGAATGTGAAGAGTTGGTGGTGGTAAAAAAAAAATAACTACACAAGGAAATGTGTTGTAGGTTTAAATTTCTCAGGTGAGCACAGGTGTATCAGGTTGGTTGATAAGGCTCCAGACAGGTTCATGTTGTATTCCCTGCATTATTGTGTTCCACATGGAAATAGTGACCTTATTTAAATGGGAAACAACTTCATAACATGCTGGAACAAGTAGCTCTCATCCAGATGAGTTTAACTCAAATTCTGTATAGTATATATTGGTTTTGTTCCATTTAACATGACACAGCCCAATTATCAAACAATAACCCTTGGTCTTGCAACTGCCATCTTCTCACATAATGAATGGAAACACAAAGTAGTAGAAAGAGTGCTGGACCTGGAGGTAGAGGAGATCTAGGTTCAAATCCCACTTCTGACACTTACTAGCTGTTCAGTCTTGAACATGTCATTTAATATTTCTGAACTTTAGTTTATACATACGTGAGATGAAACTAATAATACCTATAATATTTACCTTAGAGAATAGATGTGTGAACCAAATGAATAGTGCAACAAAGTGCTTTGCATACCTGAAAGTTCATTTGAATCTCAACAGTTATTACTTTACTGGGAAGAGAAACCTGCAAGCTGAAGTCATTTCTTCACAGAAAAAGAACTGTTAAAATAGTAAAACAGCGATAATTTTTCTAGAGACTACCTGACCTAATGGAGAAACAGGACTTCAAAATCAGGAAGACCTGAGTTCAAGTCCAGCTTCTTCTGTATATTGACTATGTGACTCTGGGAAAGTCACTTCACTTCTCAGTGCCTCAGACTGTAGCTGAGATTTAGATGAATAAGACAAAAAATAGATAACTTAGAACACACAAAGGAAAATATCTCCAAAGTATAGAGACAATTTGACAAACTAATACAATTTGTTTTGAGGAAAAAAAGGTCTAGAATATTAAAAAATTATTTTTAAAGTAGGAATGGAGAAAAGCCCTTCCAGAATTCAAATTATTTTCATAAAATAATGGTTCATTTTCCTTCATAAAGCAATAACTATCAAAACTACTTGGTAAGTTTCTCTGATAAAGTCCTCATTTCTCAAATATATAGGGAACTGAGTTAAATTTATACAAATGAATCATTCCCTAATTGATAAATGGTCAAAGGATATGAACAGATAGTATTCAGAAAAAGAAATTAAAGGTATCTAGTCCTATAAAAATGCACTAAATTACTATTGATTGGAGAAATGCAAATTAAAACAACTCTGAAGTATCACCTGACATCTATAAAAAATAACAAATGCTGGAGGGGATTAGGGAAAATAGGTATAGTAATGAACTATTGGCGGAGTTGGTCCTGGCATATGATTGTGATGGAGTATTACTGTGCTACAAGAAATGACGAAGGAGGTGGTTTCAGAAAAAAACATCAGAAGACCTATATGAAATACGCAAAGTGAAATGAGCAGAACCAGGAGATCATTGCATATGCTTGTAGCACTTCTTAAACTGTGGGTCCTGACCCAAGTCCAAGGTGTTTCTGGCAGCGCTTGCTGATGTTGCATCTCACAACTTCACTGCATCCTTGGTTCTGAACACAAAGAACGATTATTTTGCATCGCACATACCCTCAGGCCACACCACACCAACAAACATGCTGAAACACCTTAAAGGGGTCCTGAGCGGAAAAAAGTTTAAGAATCCCTGTTATACAGTAACATAAATATTCTAATGATGACCAATTGTGAAAGACCCAAGACAATTCCAAAGGACTGTCCTCTAGAAAGAGAACTGATGAACTCTGAATGAAAATTGAAATACAATTTTCTCATTTTATTTTTCCTGTTTTTTGTGGTATGGATATTATGGAAATGCTTTGCATAATTTCACATGTATAACTGATTTCATATTCCTTGCCTTCTCAATGAGTAGGGGATGGATGGGAATGAGGGAGAGAATTTGGAAGAATGCTGAAAATAGTAAGTTTTAAAAACTACTCGGTCTCATTTGAAAAATAAAACAGTAAACCAGTACAATGGACTAATTAAGCAAGAATTATAAACAATTGAACTCCACAACATAGTGTTCAATAAATCCAAGAACATGAACTATTTAGGGAAGATTTCTTATCTGATGCTGACTTCTGGTTAAATTGCAAATAAGTTTGATGATACTTAAATTTAGATCAAACCCTCAGAGTATATGCTACAAGTTCTAAATGGATAAACAACCTAAATATCCAAAGTCATATCATAAAAATGAAAGAAGAAAATGGAAGGAGGCACCTCCCATGATGGGGACTGATAGGAAATATTCACCAAACACAGAAGACAAAATAAACTATTTCCATTAATTTGAAAAAGTATACATGTAAACACAGTCAATGCAGCTAATAAAGAGAAGTATAGATCAGGACAAAAAAATTCAAAAGTTTAAGTTAAAGTAGTTAATAAGTAGGTAAAGCTTATGAACAAATAGTCCTATATGGAAGATTGCCACACCACTAACCGCTCTATTATGACAGCTTGTTCCATAGCACCACTAATAAGAGAAATGAAAAGTTAAGACTGCTCTCATATTTTACCTCACATCCAATAAATGCTCAAAGAGATGTTATATAGTTAATGTTGGAAGGGTTGCTTGAATTCAGTCCCTGCAGAATTATGAATTGGTTCAATCATTCTGATAAATAATGTGGAATTATAAATGACATAATGGAGGAGGGCAGCATTTATTAAGTGTTTACTGGGTGCCAGGAGGTCAGCTAAGTGGAGCAGTGGATGGAGTGCCAGACCTAGAGTCAGGAGGACTCATCTTTCTGAGTTCAAATCTAACATAAGACACTTACTAGCTGTGTTGCCCTGGGCAAGTCACTTAACCCCGTTTGCCTCAGATTGCTTCTCTGTAAAATGAGCTGGAGAAGGAAACGGCAAACCACTACAGTGTCTTTGCCAAGAAAATCCCAAATGGGATCATGAAGAGTCAGATATGACTGAGAAATGACTGAGCAACAACATGTGCTAGGGTCCTAAGTTGAGATTAAAATATTTAAAAAGAGATCATCTCTGCTCTTAAGAAACTTAAATTTCCCATTAAACAAAACAAAAAACAACAATAGCAACAATGAAAATAAAAGTTTGTACCTTTTGACCCAGAGATTCCTATATGTATTTGTATGTGTGTATATACACATATAGTATATTTACATATGTATAACACATACATGTATATATAATATACATACTTTTATGTATATACATATACATAGCAGCACTTTCTGTGGCAGAAAAAATTCAAAATAAAATGAGTACTTCATTCACATATGGCTAAAATAATTGGTATACACAAATATAATGGCATGTTATTACCTTGGCAGAAATGACAAACATGAAAAATTTAGAAAATCAAGAGAAGACATATATGAATTGATACAGAGTGAAGCAAACTGAACCACGAAAGCTATCTATTCATTTATCTATCTAATTAAAATGTAAACACTGTAAACAAAAGGAATAAGTAAAATAAAACAGAAACTGTCAATCACAATGACCCAGTTTAGAGTGTGGATTGTTCCATAAGCCATGAAACCTGTCAGTCAATTTTGCTTAACTTTATTTTTTCTTTGTTAGAAAAGAATGTTCACTTGACAGAAAAAAGGCTTGGAGGTGTGCATTCAGAAGTGTCTATAATGTACAAACAAAATAAAATCAATAAAATTTTAAAAATAAATTCAAATTATTAAAACAGAAAAATTAGTGTTCTGTTTAGAGGTGCTTCATAATGTTCTGGATGGAAATAGCTTGTTATCTTCAAGAAATAAAACACCTGAGTATCAAGGATGGAGCAACAGTTTAGATGACAGAAGACCTGATTTTTTATTTTAGCCCTGTCTTAAGGGTGATTTTAGGGTAGTCAATTCTTCTTCCCGGGCCTCTGAAACTTACCTTTAAAATGAGGGTAAAGGGCTAGAAAAGCTTTGGATCCTTCCTGTTCTAGCACCTTACAAGCCACCTGTGTCATCAGTTAGACTTTTAGTAAAACTTTCAGCGTGGTAAAGAAATGAACGAAATACTAACTTCAGTTTGCTTGGTGGAAAGGGGAATCCAAAGCACTCAGCTGCTGGAGAAACTTCTATTTGTTAAAAGGACAGTCATAGAATGTATTGTCATTGTGAGAGGAAATGACACAGAAATAGAGTGAGATAAAAATCATCTTATGTCATTTCTGGCATTGGTGAAAAGCAATTACAG
The DNA here is from genome assembly GCF_900497805.2 of Vombatus ursinus. Lineage (NCBI taxonomy): Eukaryota > Metazoa > Chordata > Mammalia > Diprotodontia > Vombatidae > Vombatus > Vombatus ursinus. Next base: position 35,887,798 of record NW_020954564.1, read on the forward strand.
ATTAGGTTCCCTTCAGTCCAAGAAAAAGCATAGGACAAAGATGATTCTAAGAAGAACGTTGACTTGCACCTAAGTTAGGGTTTAACAAATGTCTGTGAAATATTTGAAAATAAAATAAAAATTATCTCAGGAATCTTGATCTTTAAAGTACTTGAAGGCAGAGGAAGGGTTAAAACTTCCCCTTTCAAAAAGAATAAAAAAAAAAGGAGATGTTTGAGATTGTTAATTTTTGAAGATTAGTAAAGAAGGCACAAGATTTTATCTAGGTATTTGTATTCCCCTAATTCACTTTAAATTGTATATCGCTATACAAAAGATGCCTCAAAAATCTTAGTGAAATTTTAAGCCTCTAAAACTATTAAAACAAAACTGCACTGAGATTTTAGGACACCCTGTTTAGCAATGAGACCATTAATGATTATATAATAACTTAAGAATTCTGTAAAACATAATTTGGTGGAATTGTGTTCTAAAAATTCTCCAATAACATCCCTGAATCTTTTCCATTCAAAGCAAATGACTATAGCTTAACTGAATTGCAGTTAGAGTGTCTAACAATAACAAAACAATTCTAATGCACACTGACCTTGAAAAGCAAAGAAAGAAAGCCTATATCTCCAACCTTGGGCAAGAATAGAGGGAATTTTTAAAGTGACTGAAATGGGTGAAGTGAGGAGCAAGGAAGGAAATGGAATATAAGGGGTCATTTATGTTAGAGACCATACTTTGAACCCAACAGCTAGATGGCACAGCAGGTGGAGTGCCAGGGCCTGGAGTCAGGAAGACTCATCTTCCTGAGTTCAAATGTGACCTCAGACACTTTCTAGTTGTGTGACCCTGGGCAAGTCACTTAACCGTGTTTGCCTCAATTTCCTCATCTGTAAAATGAGCTGGAGAAGGATGTGGCAAACCACTACAGTATCTTTGCCAAGGAAACCCCAAATGGGGTTACAAAGAGTCAGACAGAACTGAAATGACTGAACAACAACAACAAACCAGATGTCTCTTTTTAGGCTTAATTTCTGTGTTGTACTAAGTGTTCTTTCTAGATTTGGGCACACATTCCCCCCCCCCCCCAGTGTTTTGGCTGCTTTTGTTCTCTCCTTGGAAGGAATAATTTGTTTACTACCCAGAATTTTAAAATGATTTACCAGGTAACAGACTTAGAGAATTTGATCAATAAGATTAATGAAGTAAAACAATTATTAGGTTGACCCTCTCAATACATTTCCCTTCTTATTTTGTGGATGAAAAGGTGCTATGGGTTATATTGTACTTGTTTTTCCTTGGCCCATGTAGACACGCTGAGGACTGGCATTCAGTTTTCTTGTTTCTTTTCACTGAATAGACAATGTCATAAGGAAAAGAGAAAACAGAAAACAAAGCACCAAACCAGAAAATCCACAGTTCAAAGGAAAAACAAAACAAACAACAGAAACAAACAACAAAAATAGTACACTTCAAACTGTGAGATACATAGTGGTTAAATTTAACAAATCAAGTCACAAACAACAAATCCTGCATTGGCTAGAAGGAAGACCATCCTATATAAAAGAAGCAGAATTCAAATAAGTCAGGATTATTTTGCAGCCATGAGAAACTGAAGGAGGAAATGGATTAATTGGATGTTCTAAAAAATGAAAGAACACAAGGTTTATGACATACGTTTTACCTATTTTTTTGGCTAACTTTCCTATACTTACTATCACAGATTTAGAATAATAAAGGACCTTAAAATCCACCTAATTCAACAGTATTATTTTACAGATGGAAGAATCTGAGGCCTAGAGGAGTTAAATGACAGTTAAGGTCATTTTGTTGTTTTTCAGTCATTTCAGTCGTGTTTGACTTCATGACCACATTTGGGGTTTTCTTGGAAAAGATACTGGACTGATTTACCATTTCCTTCTCCAGCTCATTTTACAGATGAGGAAATTGAGATGAACAGGGTGAAATGACTTGCCCAAGGTCACCCAGCTAGTGTCAGGAGTGTCACCCGACTCCAGGATTGTCACCCTATCCACTGTACCACCTAACTGCCCTAGGTAAGGTTATACTGGCAGTTCATAGCAGAGTCAGGATTCAGGTCCTATGACTCAAAAACTAGCATGCTTTCCAGTGCACCATGCTTCCTTATTAACATCTAGTTAAAATAACTTCTTTAGTACTAAAGCCAAATTTATTATTCTCAAGTAAATAAGTCCTGAATTACTTACATTTGTACTGTTCTATTGTGCTTTTATCTGTGAACAAATAGTGAAGCACAATCCCATTAATTTTGTCTACTTCTCATCTGTCTGATGCATAGATCTTGGGGGGCAGCTAGTTTATGGAGTGTGACTCTAAGGGTCTTTCATGAGCCCCTCCCTTGTTTCCAAACTAATAACAGTCCACAATATTTGAACACTTTAAGGTTTTCAAAACACTTTCTTCAAAACAACCCAAATGGCCAAAGTATTACTGTATTACTACTCATTTAAAGCTAAGAAAACTAAGGTTAAGGGAATTAAAGTAACAAATCTATTGTCACATAACTAGTAATTATCCCTACTAGGTTTCAAACCCATTTCTCTCGTCTAGTGTTCCTCCCAACCCACTAAGTAGCTTCTAGAAAATAATTGGCACTAGCTCCTTGATGCCTCAAATTGTTTTCCCAAGGGATGAAGTAATAATAACAGTAATAATTTAAAATAAGTTATGTAATAACTCATAAGCATTGTTCTTTTTTAGACTAATTAATTTACTTATTTTTAGTTTTCAACAATCACTTCCATAAGCTTTTGAGTTTTAAATTTTCTTCCCCTCTCTCCCTGCCTCCCTCTTCAAGATGGCATGCAGTCTTGTATAGACTCTACATATACATTCCTATTAAACATATTTTCATATTAGTCATGTTGTAAAGAAGAATTAGAACCACAAGAAAGAAGAAATAAAAGAAAAAAAAGAGCAAATAGTATGCTTCCATCTGCATTCAAATTCCATAGTTCTTTCTTTGGACGTGGATAGCATTTTCCATTACGAGACCTTTGGAGATGTTTTAGATCTTTGCATTGCTGAGAAGGGCTAAGTCTGTCAATGAACAACTTGTTCAGTCATTCCCCAATTGTTGGGAATCCCCTCAATTTCCAATTCTTTGCCACCACAGAAAGCGCTGCTATAAATATTTTTGTACATGTGGGTGCTTTTCCCATTTGTATGATCTCTTTGGGATACAGCCCTAGAAGTGCTATTGCTGGGTCAAAGGGTCCACTGTTCTTTGCAAATTTTAAAACACCATATGTGCATGGAAATGTATGTGGTGATAAAGATATATACACACATACATATATGATACAGATATAAGCATATATTAATATATGCATACATATGTATAGATGGTGATGGTAGTGGTTATTTTTCAAAAGGAGGAGGATAATACTTTTATTATTTACTTCAGTGAGTTATTTTGAAAAAAAAAGCCCTTAAAACATAAAGTACTATAAAATATGAATTATTATTATTTTGGGAATAAGAGTACCTCAGGCATGACCCTCAGAGTCATACTTTATAAGCTAACTGCCCACAAGGTGTAGATAGTCAGACAGGGGAGAGAAGTAGGCAAGATGAAGGGGATTATTCTTCTGAGTTTGCTGACAGAACAAAGCAGTGTGTGTGTGTGTGTGTGTGTGTGAGAGAGAGAGAGTCAGAGAGAGAGAGAGAGAGAGAGAGAGAGAGAGAGAGAGAGAGAGAGACCGAGACCTAGCTGGTGGCTCAGTGGATAGGATACTGGGCCTGAAGTCAGTACAATAGTGCCAGAGCCAGAATCCAAATCCAGGTCTTCTGACTCCAAGTCCAGTGTTCTTTTCATAAAAGTATATGGCTTAAAGTATATATCTCACTGCAAAGACTATTGTAGCCAGTTTATCATTCACACCCTGATCTAAATAACTAATATTTAGACCTCTTCTGAGGGCAGGGTTTCATAAGGGAGCAGTAGAGAGTGTGTGTGTGTGTGTGTGTGTGTGGAGCAGGAAACCAAAAATTATTTCACCAAGGGCTATCCTTATACAGGGCCTACCTGCTCCCAGCCTCCTTCATCATCCTTTTTTATGGAAGCTTTCCTTGGGACCTGCACAGCCAATGTTCTATGCTGATACATACACTCAGTATTTCACAGTAGCATGCCTCTTTGGTACTGAGTGATCATGGCTGACATTTGTTTCCCTAGCAATTTCATGGTGTTTGTCATGCTGCCCACATTTTTGATATTAATATTAACAACCTTAATGCAATCATCATTTTATCATTTGATTTTATTTCCTTGGTGACTCAGACAAGTCTAAGCTAATTTACTTTTAAAGAACATTACTGTACATGCTTCCTTGTGCTAACATAGTTAAACAGGAAAGGACTGAAGCTATTAACCCGGGTGAAAGCTCATTTTAATGCTATTTCAGTCATTTTTCCACATCTGCCAATAATTCTGAATCCAAGAACAATATTGGCAAGGAGACTGGAAGAATGTGCTAGTCTTTTCAGATAGGTAGATTTGCAGGGAGTTTGCTGTCTAAGTGTCCCCAATTAGAGAAAACTAATCCTTTTCCTTGGGGAGAGGGGAGGTGGGTAATATTTTCCCCTTGATCTTTGCTGTGGATGTCTGCTACATATGTTACATTTAGTTAGGGCTCAGAACATATGAATTTGAGAAACTGACGCCGAAAGTTAATTCTACTTCCCTGACTAAAACTCCATTTAGTTTCTCACCATCTCTTCTTATTTTGTTCATGTTGATATAACGCCACTCATAAAGTGACCTCTTGGCAAGTGTTCCTCATCCAGGACTTGGGTGACACATGACAGCAAAAACATCTTTCTCTTCTAACGTGTAGACAACATGAGGGCAGGAACTGCAAGGCTCTCTTGCTGTTCAGAGTGAGTGTCTAAGAAAGGCTTGTGAAATTGAGGCAGACATTTTGAGAAGATGGCTGAGTATTATTACTTGAAAGAGCCATATCCACAACAAACTTACTAGTAAAGCTCTAAATTTGCCTGAGAAGAAGTAATAAGAAGTAATGATAAATCCAAAGGGAAATAGTGATAAGTTCCTGTATCCAGTCTTTAAGACAGTCCTGGGAAAACTCTGAGGAGAGATAGGGTAAGTGGAAGGCAAAGCACATAAGCACTGTTGACTCAAAGAGGGGAAAAAGCACTTCAGCCCTAATAGAAGATGGCAGGTCAGACCCAGGTAACCCCAACCTTCAGTACAGCAGAAGTAAAGGCCATGGCTGCCCTTCCAGAGACACATCAGGGCACAACTCTATGGGGAAGATGGTAGAGTAGGTCAGAAATTTCCAGGCTCTCCAGATTTCCTCCACAAACAGACAAAAAAAAATTGCCATGAAAGGAATATAGACCGGCAAAAATTAAGGGGTAAAGAAGTTGTCCTTCTAAGATAATTTGAGAGGATGTCAGAAAAGACAGGACCTCCAGGGGCTGAGGTTTGGCCTGAGTGAAGTGTAGACACCTTCAGTCTGACTCCATGGAATCAACAGGAAGTAGGAGCTGGGGGCAGCTTCATGGTGGGGGGGAGGGGGCTTGGACTGGGCCTCAGGGAATTTCACCTGAACTTTCACCTCACTCACAGCTTTGGGGGCTTTCACCTCATGAACTTTTACCTCACAAACTTTCAACTAAAGAATGGCAGAGATGGCTGAATGCAGGAAAATTGAAGGACCCTAGCTATTTCTGGAAGTCAGGCCTAGTGGTGCTGATCCTTTGCTGTGGCTGTGGGCGAGGAGGAGTAAGCATGTGCCTGATGAGTATGGTACTTGCAGGGAGCAAGAACATTTTTAGGACAGAGTGACTAGAGACCCTAACTGTAGCTTAGGAAAAGAGAGGAGTCCTTGAGGTTGAGCACCCAGACAGAATTTTTAAAAATAACAGTAAGAAGGACCTGAGGCCTAGTGTAGCATTACCTACAACTTGTCATTAAAACCTGATCATGATAATGAGCTGCTAAAAATAAAACAAAATAAAAATGAGTAAGCAAAGGAAAAAGAACCTGACCATGGATAGCTATTTTAGTGTAAAAGAAGATCTAGGTTCATACTCAGATGAAGATAGTAAGGTAAAAAAAAAAGTCCACTCTACCTCAAAGAGTAACATCAAATGGTCTCAAGCTCAAAAAGAGCTCTTAGAAGAACGTAAAAAGGAATTTTTAAAAAATCAAATAAGAGAATTTGAGGAAAAATTAGGATAAAAAAGTAAAAGCAATCCAAGAAAACTATGAAAAGAAAGTTAACCAGTTGGAAAAAGAGATACAAAATCTTAAGGAAGAAAATAACTCCCTGAAAACCAGAATTGAGCAAGATGAATCAAAAGATGCCATGAGACAGCAAGAAATAATAAAACTAGAAAAAAATAGAAGAGAACCTGAAACATCTCATTAGAAAAGCAACTGATCTGAAGAACCAATCAAAGACAGGGAAAATAAGAATTGTCAGACTACCTGAAAGGTATGATTAAAAAAAAAAGAATCTGGATACAATATTTTAAGAAATGACTAGAGAAAATTTCCCCAAAGTTCTAGAACAAGAAGGTAAAGTAGAAATAGAAAAAAATTCTACTATTCGCCACCTGAAAAAGATCCCAGGAGGAAAACTTACAGGAATGTCATAGCCAAGTTTCAAAACTCCCTGGTTAAGGAGAAAATATTGCAAGCAACAAGAAAAAAAAAAAACTTGAAATACGGTAAGGATTTAACAAGACCTAGCAGCTTCTACTCTAAAAGACTGCAAGTCTTGGAAAATTATATTTCAAAGAGCAAAAGAGTTGCATTCAAGAATAACTCACCTAGAAAAGTTGAGTATAATCCTGAATGAAAAATAGACATTTGATGAACTGAAAGACTTTCAGGTATTTGTGATAAAAAGACTAAAACTCAATGGAAAATTTGATATAAAAATCCAGAAGAAATATAAGGAAAACATTAAAGACTAATTATAAGGCATTCATTAAGGTCAAAGTGTTTACTTATTATATACATGAAAATGTTATCAGTATTCTTACCGGTCATAATTACTAAGGTAGTTTGAAAGAAAGGTTGGAGCTAAGTTGTATAGGATGGGATGATTCTAAAAAACAAAATTGTGTAGGAAAAAGTGAAAAGGAGCAATTATATTGTAAAATGGGGTGTGAAAGGAAAAACTAATATAAAGGAAGCAGGCAGGGTTGGAGGGCTGGTAATGTTGAAACCTTGCTCTCATCTGAGTTGAAGAAAAAAACAATATGTACATCTGGAAGGGGGTAGAAGTTTTCTGAACACATAGAGAGGTGAGAAAATTGAGGGACAGGGTGGAGGAGGGACTGTTGGAGGAGTTTGTAGATTGGGATTTGTGAGGGTGGGGGAGAGGATGAGGAAGGGACTTTTGAAGGGGTCGGTGGATTGGGAGGGTGGGGGGGAGTCTTGAAGGGGTAGGTAGGATAGGGAGTGAGAGGATGGGGAGAGAAGATAAGGTAACAGGAATAGGGCAAAAAGAGTCTGAGAAAGAAAATAGTGAGTAAAATAAGATGAAGGGAAATTCACAAATAGTAACTATGATTTGAATATGAATGGGATGTTTATAGCAGCTCTCTTTGTGGTGGCAAAGAGCTGGAAATTGCAGAGATCTCTAACAACTGAGGAATGACTGAACAAGTTGTGGTGTATGATTGTGATGGAATACTACTGTGCTATAAGAAATGAGCTCAATGATCTTAGAAACTCATGGAAAGACTTGCACAAAATGGTGAAGAGCAAAGTGAGCAGAACCAAGAGAACATTGTATACAGTAACAGCAATATATATATATATGCATATATATATATACATATATATATTAAGAACAACTTTGAACTAAGTGATTTTGACTTTTATAAATACACAAATTAAAAATAAAGGACATATGAAGAAAAATTATCTGCATATAGAGAAGGAACTGATAAAGTATGTATAGAATAATTTTACAAATATACACATACATATATACACATATATATCTACATACACACACCTATATGCTTCTAATGATAGCCATCTCTAGGGTGGGGAGGGGTACAGAAGAAAAAAAGAAAAAAAGGAAAAAAGGAAATTTACATAATAACTTTATTATATAGTTAAAAGGAATAGCAAGTTGTACAAAATAGATTTGTAGTTTTGTCTGTAATTATCTTTTTATTATATTGTATTATGGAAATGTTTATTCCATAAATTAAAAAGAATATATTTTTTTAAAGAGTGACAGCAGTAAATAGAGTGAGACCAACACGCAGGCATCTGCTTGTATAACCCTGAAAATCTAGGCTTAAACATACATGGCTGTGCAGTGGGATGATCCCGGGATTAGAAGCTGATAGACATAGTAAGTTGAGTGAAAGTCAGAGGATGGATGAAGGTTGCAGAAAGTAATTTTAGAGCTGAAAGGAACCTTGAGATCACTTAGGCTAAGCTGCAATAATAGTAGCCTGAGCAGGAAGGTCACCTAATCCAGTTATTAGTAAAGCCCTGCCTTTTATTTTTTATATTTTTTTTGAAATTTTCCTGATTCTGAATAAATTGAGCATTTTCCGAACAGAAAAGGATTGTATGTGATACTGGGAGTCTATATTATGAAGAACTTACTTTACTTTTTAAGTATATAATAAATGAAACATGTCATTACAAAATAGAAACAAACAAAAGAGTAGCAGCAGGCTGAAGGACCAGAGCAGAATAGAGAAAACACCTGAAAAATTTCGAGAGGATTCCTGCCAGCAAAATCATTATATTAGGAACTGTCATGCCCATAGTAAGGGATGGTTCAAGAATATGAAAGAGGAAGAACACAGAGAAATAGTCAAGGCCATAACCTAAATTGAGTTAGTAAGAGAATGAACCAAAACCAGGAATGCCTACAGAAGTTGATAGTTGTCCTGATCTATATCTTGCCATTGGACCCAGATGGCTCTGAGAGGAGAAAGTGATGCTGGTGACTTTGCATAGCCCTGCCTCACTTAAATCCAATTCACTTACAAGACATGGCATCACCTTCCTGATGCCATGGTCCTCTTTGAGAATGAAGGACAAACAACAACAACAACAATAACAATATGAGAGTGCAGAGTTTCATATCAACACCAAGTTCCAGTATAGAAATCTAGGATGGAGATTTGAGTAAAGAAAAGAAAATGCTGAATATAGTGAAGAAAACTATGTACTGTAATTAGCCCAAGGTAAATCAAAGAAAAAAGGTAATAGCAAATCCAAGTAAAACTTCAGAGAAAAGAATGTTCATGTCACAAGGACACAAGAGTACATGGAAGAAATGATATAAGAAATACAAAATATAGTATAAAATGAAATGACATCTAAGGATAAAAGAATGACAAATAGATTTAACGGATTAGGACAAACTCTGGTAAGGCTTACCTAACAATTAAGCTCCCTAAAAATTATAATGGGCTAATGGAAAGCAATGCCTCCCTGAGACAAGAGACATTAAGATGAAATCAAAATATTTAAAGAATAAAAGAGAAAAGAACATGTAAGATATATGCTATTAAAATCAACTAATTAGAAAAACAAAACTAGAAGAGAAAAATCTAAGATTGATATATATTGGTCGTAGTTTTCAGGTAAGAACATGACAAAGGAAATTTGAACATACACAGAGATCCATACCAACAGTTTGGTATAGAAATGCATTAAACCCAACAGATAAGTTAAAGTTGAGAAAGTGGAATTTAAGAGGGAGGAAGAAGATCACTGATGTAGTAGCCATAACCAAAAGTCACTCCAAAATTAATTAGAGCATAGGCCATGAAGATGAGATTAAAAGGAAAAAAAGGGGGGCAGCTAGGTGGAGCAGAAGATAAAACACTGGGCCTGGAATCAGGAGGACCTGAGTTCAAATCCAACTTCAGATCAGACATTTAACACTCACTAGTTGTGTGACCCTGGGCAAGTCACTTAACCCCAATTGCCAGACACACACACACACACACACACGCACACACACACACACACAAAAGGAAAAAAAGAGTAACAACACTGTGATACTGGCAGAGCAAGTGGAGAGGAGGAGGAGCAATAGGGGCAGATCATTTAATAGTAGCGATAAAAAATTAAAGCAAATTTCTTCACTTTTACTATAGTCCACCTTTTGTTAAAAAATGAAGGGCTAGAGGAGAAGGATGGAAAAATAAAAAAGGATATAATGGAAAGAAATATATATTTGAAATTCATAACCATAAATATGAGTGGGATGAAATCACTCATAAAATTGAGGAAGATAGCAATATGGACTGGAAAGTTTGCAAATGTGAGAGATGTTACAAACATATAATCAACTTTACACTTGTTTAAATTAGTCAAACCTAATTTTTCAAATAAATGTTACTACTATGCTACATTTTTATAACACCTACATTTCCAACTATATCCCTCTCTCAATTCCTCCCTTAGAATCCTCCCTTATAATGAAAAGGGAAAAAAAATAATTTAGCAAACCTAACCAATGTATTGGGAAACAGCTGATGTTTAATGCAAAGTTGTATGCCTGTGGTCCTCCGTATTTGCAAAGAACTGGAGGAGGTATTTTTTTTTCTTTAGAACCAAGTTTTATCAGTTTCAATTCTTTTGTTTTTATTCTTTGCATTTACATTGTTTTCATAATTGTGTATATTGGTTGCCAGCTTTTTGATATTTCACGTCCAATTTTTTTTCTGTTTAACCTATTCATCATTAATTGAAAGACAGTAATATTAACAGTAAAAAAAATACAAGTCACTCTCCAATTGATAAATGATCAAAGTATATGAACAGTTTTTAGACAAAAAAAAGCAAAGCTATCTATAGTCGTATGAAAAAATGCTCGAAATCACTCTTGATTAGAGATATGCAATTTAAGAACTATGAGGTACTATCTCACATCTATCAGATTGGCCAATATGACAGAAAAAGAATATGATAAATATTAGAGGGAATTTGGGAAAACCGAGACCCTAATGCACTGTTGTTTAAGTTGTGAACTAATTCAACCATTCTTGAGAGCAATTTGAAATGTTGCCCAAAAGGCTATAAAATTGTGCATACCTTTTGATACAGCAATACCATTACTAGATCTATATCTCAAAGAGATAAAAAAAAGAAGGAAAAAGACCTACTTGTACAAAAATATTTATATCAGTTCTTTTTTGTGGTCACTAAGAATTTGAAATTAAGGGGATGTCCATCAGTTGGTGAATAGCTGAACAAGTTGTGGTATATGATTGCAATGGAATATTAATTGCTGTAAGAAATGAAAAGTAGGATTATTTCAGAAAACCTGTAAAGACTTACATGAACTGATGCAGAGTGAAGTGAGCAGAATCAGTAGGACATTGTATACAGTAACAGCAATATTGTACAAAGAACAGCTGTGAATGACTTAGTTATTCTCAGCAATACAATGATCTGGGACAATCCTGAAGGACTCATGGTGAAAAAATGTTATCTGTCTGCACAGAAAGAATTGATGATGTCTAAACACAGATCAAAGCACGTTATTTTTCACTTTCTTTCCTTCTTTCTTTTTTTGTTCGTTTTCTTCCACAAAATGATTAATAATGAAACATATCAAACATATTTTATATGATTGCACACACATAACCTATATCAGATTGCTTACTGTCTCACAGAGAGGGGAGGAAAGGAGGGAAAATTAAGACTTGGAACCCAAAACTTAAAAAAGGATGTTAAAATTGTTTTACATGTAATTGGGAAAAACAAAACATTATTCAAAAAATTATGTATAGAAAGGGAATGGTCAAAGGGGGTCAATTTGGTTGAGGTGCCTATGGAAGAACTGATTTGCCCAAAGTCACACAGCTGGTAAATGTCAGAGGAAATATTTGAATCCAATCTTTTTAAGCCCAGGACTCTAACTACTGTTTCAGTGTGGATCTATTATGAAAATATAACAAGTCTTTAAAAACACATCAACATTAAACACGAGTGAACACTAACCAATTCTTTCTTTAAGCATGATCAACAATGAGAATTTTGCTTTCTACTAGTAATGGCAAAACTGGTTGGTGGAAAAGAATGGTAGAGCTAAGCTGTTGCTCTGGCTAACATCCAAGTGAAATGTTCACGACAGGAAAGGCACCATTCACAGCAGTAGCAAAAGGCTTGTCAAGTATGGGAGGCCAGATCCATAATTGTAATAAACATGTCTGTTTTTCCTATCCTGGGGAAAATGCCATTCGTAGAAAATGTCAACTCTGACATTGGTGTTCTCTTGAAGCAGTCTGGGACATCATGCTATGAATAAGAAATGTGTCCTATTAACCTTGTTTTGCTCTCCTGTGAGCTAGGGACCTAGGAATATAGAAGGCTATAGGTGATCTAAGGTTACTAGGGACAGAACAGTGGTGGCATGGAGTCTAGATAATTGAGCAACTTCATGCAACGTGGAAGTTGTTTTCATGGCATATTTGAAAGATATGGTCCATTGTTCAAGGCACCTTTTCCCTATTCACTGCCTTGGGGCCAATATTTGAATTATTCCAATATTTTTCAACCAGTTATAATCCCAATGGGATACTAATAATGGCTCCTTGACTCATGACCTTCCCTGGGATAGTGATTTGACTTTATATAAGCCTTACTTTTTTTTTTTTTAAAGCACTAGTTACAAAAAGAGACCAAATAGTTTAACTTCATCATTTTATATATGAGGATACTGAAGGCCAGATTCTGAATGACTTATCTGCCTAAGGTCACAAAGGCATATAAGTAACAAAGTCGGAACTTGAATACAGGTTCTTTGACTCAAAATTCTGAGCCCTTTCCATTAATGATACAGAGTTATTCTTCAACTCAGCAAGACCTGGATTTAAATCCTGCCTCTGACACATGGTAATTGTGTAAATATGAGTTAAGCATATTAACTCTTAAGACCTTACACAGTTCTCTAATATTATAAGATAGATGAGTTGCCAAGTGATTTAGTGGAAGGACTGTCTATATCAGGAGTTCCCTAAGTTGATTAAATTATAGGCCCAGTCAAAAAAGAAAAAAAGTTATAGAAGAAGAAATCTCATCTTCTGCAACCACACAGCTGCTTCCTGTAATCCCTGCAAAGCATGCATAAATAAATGATTGAACATATGAATTTTAAAAAGCATGAATAAGTGCCTATTATGTCAGGGACCTCAGACCTTACCCCTAGGTCCCTATAATGCTCCATTATGTCTGTCCAAAATTGTCTTAGCTCTTACTCCATTCAGAGCTGCTACTCTGCCCCAGCAGCAGAGGCTATTGAAGGCAGGAGTTCATTATAGAACTTGAGTGAGAAAATTACCTTTAGTTTATATAATAACTGGTAATCTATGATTCCAGTGATGACAAGGAATAGAAGGGCACGGTCCTTCTTGAGCCAATGTTGTCTGAAAGACAGCAAACATCTTCCCTGATCATGTGAAAAATTTCAGCCTAATTAGAGAAATAGAGAGTTCAAGTATGCTTCTTAGCATGCTGACCAGGGCTATTAGGTAGGAGTGAGACACCTCTGGAAAAGGGTTTGACTTTCAGTGTTAATTATAATTCCAAATAATGTCTTTCAAATGATAATATATCTTACCAACCTAGAGATTGGTGGTCTTATAACTCTGTCTTTGTACCACCAGCCAGAACATAGACAGAACCCTGAAATGCTTTTAGGCACCAGAACAGCATTATAGGACCTACAAATTAAGGTTGGAAGGGACCTTAGAGGCTATCAAGACCAAACCCCAATCTCATTTTGGAGATGAGGAAACTGAGGCACAGAGAGGTGAGGTGACTTGCCCAAAGTCACACAGCTGGTGTCTAAAACAGGATCTAAACACATATCTGACTGATTCCAAGTCCAGTTCCCAAACCACTATTCCATGTTGTTTTTCCAACTGTTAGATATTACAAAGTCAATGTAAGGCTCTTCCTTAGAACCTGTTTGCTCTCACTTTACATACAACTCTAACAGCTTGGTTTTCTTTTTTTCCCTCCAAATTTAAAGCAGGCTAAAAGTTGCACATTAGAGTTGGAAGTAGAAAGGGGATTTGTAGCTAGAGACCAGTAGTGAGAAGCAACAACTGACAGGATTTAAAGGGATAGAAAAACTAAAATAGTAAGATACAAGAACTCAAAAAAGTTATGGTTTGGGGGTGGGGCATATAGATTTGGTATCAGGGCAAACAATTCTACATATGTCACTAGATTCTATAGGGTAGCACAAAATAAATTATTGAGTTTGGTTAGAATAATAAGTTTATCAACAATAAATTGATGATCTTGGTTAGAAAATAATAAATTATATTCTATATATGCTAAGATGGCAATTAAGTGTGCAAAGCATTTTCCAATTGTGTCCATAACAAATGGGGAAAAAAATAAGATTTTAGTCCTAAAAGGTATAAAACAGGCCAGGCATGCTAATTCCTACTACTAGGTGAAGTTGAGACTGGTAGATTCCTTGAGTTTATAAGTTCTGAGGTATACTACTAACCTGGTAGGCAACTCAGTGCATAGAGCAGCACATAAAGCACTTGTCAAGCAGTTAGCTTGGTACCTGGCACATTGTAGGCACTATATAAATGTGCTTTGCCTTCCCTTCCTTTACCTTCCTTATGGGGCTGAAGTCTATCTAGAGTCCACACTAAGTCCATTGTCAGTGTGGTGAGCCCACAGGAGTAGGGGGTTACTGGACTACCTAAGGAGGGGCAAACTGGCTCATGTCAGAGGTCTGGAGCAGAGATATGGAGCTTCCATGCAGCTCGGTATTGGGAACAGATCTGTGAGTGCCCTTCTAGAATGGGTAAGATTGGGAGACTCAATCTCACAAAAAGGGGGTATGAAGCTTCATCTTTCTCTGTAACTTCACTTTTCAGAATTATTATTCTAGAAGAATTCCAGAGAGCCAGAGTTTTACTGTAGACTTACACAATTTTGCTGATGATTATGAGGGTGATAATGCATGTTTGTGTAGTACCTGAATGTAGAAATCATCAAGGGTTTTTAACAATTATTAGTTGAAAGGAAGCATGATGTAGTGGAAAGAATATTGGATTAGGATACAAAAGATCTAGGTTTGAATCTTGGCTTGGTTACTTATTCCCTGAGTAACCTTGGACAAATCATGCTATCTAGCTGGTTAGCTGGGGATAGGTTTTCCTCCAATGAATAGGTTGGGCTAGATGAACTCCCAGGTTCCTTCTAGCTCTCACAGCTCTAAGCCCTCAGCTGTTGTTCCTATCTGGTAGCTCCTGGAAGTTTGTTGGAGGGAGTATGAATACAATTCTACGCAACATGTGGCTGGACTCTATGCTCTTTGAAGGAAAAGACTGCTTTTGTCTTTCTCTTTGTATCTTCAGTGCCTAATACAGGTCTTGGAAAATCACAGGCACTTAATAAATGTCTCATGATTGATTGGATACAAGACCAAAACAAAGTAAAACTAGAAATCAGAGTACATTAAAGCCTTGCTTACTCAATAACCTTGGTGTTCTCCAAGTTCCTAAAACAAATAAACAAAAAGAAAAATACATACAAAAAAATCTGAAAATCCTACATCCCAGCAAGAGCTGGGTTCCTAAGATATAAGCTCAAATCCTTACACCAATGTTAGTATTATTGTGAAATAATGTCTTTGCTTCATCAGCACTATTCTTTACATTTTTTCCAAGTAAGCTATGTTATTATATTTTACTTTGAGACTTGTAAGGTAACCAGGTGGGAGGCTTCCTGATTCCTGATTCTCTGAACTCTATGAGCTTACTAATGCACTATATTTGACCAGGTTGCTCATGTTGCTTTCTTGTGTTGGTAGGAAGTCCCATGTGCCTTTGGAAAAAGATTTTCTCACTTTGGAATGCCAATGATTTCTTGGCCTTCTTAATATGTCACGAAACTTTAGACCAACCTGACACGACATTCAAGTTATAGAGAGAGGGAGCCCTGGTATGGAATACATTTGCCCAGAGGGGTCTTTTTAATTTGCATTTCTCAAGGGACTCAAGTTCATGTGCCAGAGATATCTGATTTTTTAAAAAGTGGGAGGAGGGACCATGGGCAGGATATTAAAATTGCACACAGATGTTTCCAGTCTACAACAGAAAGCTAGAAAACACAAATAGTATCTCTATTGCTGTGGCAACAGAGGGGAACCAATACATTGCAAGGAGATACCTCATAAGGACTGATAGCAATTTGAGCAATAGAACTGGATAATTTAGGGGTCTCAGTCAAAATTTATGAAGTCTTAGAATCCTACTACAGAGAGCAAACATTATTTTTAAAAATGGAGAACAGCATGAATAAACTAGAACATGTCTCTACTCTGTCTAGACCCAATGTGACAATGTGAAAATGTAAAGGGCAAGAAGCCAGGTGTAAGGTCTTTACTTGAAATCACTTATATTTAATATTACCTTCATGCTGACAGTCTGGGATTTGTCTTACAAAGGAAGAACCTATGGAGTTCTTCAAGGTTTAGCAAACAAAAGGGCAAGGGTTTTTGGAGTGCAAGGGTCTGATTTTGAGTCCTGTGTCTACTGAGTACCTGTGTGATCTTGATTCATTTTTCCTGTTGGTCTCAGTTTCACCATCTGTAAAATAAGAGGCTGTAATACTCCAAGATATCTTCTCTCTCTCAATCCTGTTAGCCCTCTCACTCTCCCCTCTGCAATGTGAACTGATGGTTTATTTGTCCTTGCCATTCCCCTCCATTGTCTCCTGAGTTCTCAGGAAAAGGGGTTGGAGTTCTCTTGTCTTAGCTTTATGCCAGTTAATAAGAATTAGAGCACCATTGAGGTTCAATAACAGAATCAATACACTACTGAAAATATGAATCAAGGATCCATGTCAAAATAGAAGGCTGTAGTTATAAACTGATGAAGTTGGGAAGGTTGGGGTTGGAAGCAGAAGCATGAAGCAGAAATAAGGGTTGAAAAAAAAACCCTTCAAGATTAAGATGACCAAGTTATGGTCAGGAATGCCACAGATCTGTCAGGAGACAGCAAGAGGGCCTCTGCAGTTCAGGAAAGAACAGACAAAGTCCAAGAGGACCACCAACAAGGAGATTTTCTGGAGGCTTTAAAGACTTGACTGTGCCAAATGGTGTCTTCTACTGTCTGCCTCTGGCACCCACGCTAATCACCCTTGCTATTCTCCTTCCCTCCTGATTCCTGACAATTATGGTGCTAGGTGAAAATTTTAGGGCAGAGGTGTATCTACCTACACTGGGCAACCAGATTATGTCCTTTGAGTGTATTGTAAATCAGACAAGCAGTTTGACTGAGTTGACTAGTTGTTTGACTTGAGTCAGTGAATGATTGAGCCGAAGTCAAAAAAGCTGAGTCATTTGTATGTGTAGATGCATCTTCATAGACACAAACATTTGGTGATAACTGCTTTGTTTATGTGACACCCAAACAAGCGGTTAGTTCAGTTAAACATTCAGTCAATGTTGTGATCAAAACAGTCATAATTAGGTATTGGAGTTAGCTAGTCATTTTGGCTGAATAGACCAATAACTTTTCAATGTAACTATAGTAGTCAAATCAGTAACCATTTGTAGATATGAATAGTTTGGCCTTGGGCACTGAATTTGAAGTAAACAAAAACCAAAAAAACAAATGAAATAATAAAACAATATATGGTCAATTTTTTTGGGGGGGTGTCATGTCTTATAGAAAAGCACAAATGATGACAGGAATGGGAACAGGTAGGAGAAATACTTTAAGAGCACTAAATGACCTTTGAGATAACTAAGTCTAACCCAATTCTCCATTTTATAGATGAGGAAATGAATGCCCCAAGGGGAGAAGAGATTTACTTATAAATAGCAGCAAAGTCAGGATTTGAAGATACTCTAAGTCTTCTGAGTTCAGAATCATTTCTCTTTCCACCACAGCCTACTGCCTTCTTTGCTCAAGGTCACAAAAAAAGTGGGTAGCAAAGCCAAGATACAAAGCCTCTAAATCCAGGGCTCTTTCCATTTTGCCACCAGAGAGGAAGTAAAGGCCAAGAAAAGATAAATGAGTAGATGGGAAGAGAGACAAAGCAAGATAAAGCAAGATGGGAACCTGGATAAAATGCAGAAAAGAAGGAATGTTAGTAGTCTTCAAATACTTTCAGAACTGTCACAAGAAAGAAGAAATTAATTCTGCTTGGCCTCAGAGGGAAGAATTTTAAGCAATATATGAAAGCTCACAAAGTGGTATTTAGGCTTAACTTAAGGAAAAAAAAAATTGACCTTTCCAGTAGTGGAACAGAAAGCTTCTGGATGTAGTGAGTTCTCTCACTGGAGATCATTAAGCAAAGGGCAGCTCTTATTAGGTGTACTGTAGAGCTCCTTCTTCTTCCGGGAGGAGTTAGACTAGGTAGCTGCAAAGTGCCCTCCAAATTCTTGTACATACATGTAGAGTATAGATGTATATGTATATGTACATATACCAACATGTGTGCATGCGCACATACTCACATGACACATGATGTACATATGTATAGATACATGTCACTGGCACGTGATACATGTATGTAACACATATGCGTGTTGCATACATGGTACACATATGTTTCGCATGTGCATGCATGGTTAGGTATGTCTGCACACAGATAGATATGTATCAAACAAAAACACATTCTAGGCTATAAAAGAATTGACATATATGATTATTGAACCACTGATGTGATCTTTAACAGAATGGGGATGTGTTGTAGGACTGGAGATAGGAATATATCCTAATTTTCAACAAAGGGTAAAATTTTTAATTGATTTCGATTCTTGCTAAAATTTATGGAATTAAAAGAATGAACAGAAGAAAAGGAAATAGTAATCACGAATAGACAGCAGTGTGGCTTTATCAGCCTCATTTCCTCTTGGACAGAGTTTCTAGGCTGGTAGAGCAAGAGAATTCTGTAGACATAGGATACATTTCACAAAATCTCTCATGTTATTCTTGTGGGAAAGATGGAGCGATGTGGGTTGAATGGCTACACTCAATTATTTTTAGTTGGATTCAGAACTAGTGGAATGACTGAACCCAAAGTGTAATCATTAATGGGCTGACCTCAATGGGACTTCTCTGAAGGAACAGTCCTTTGGACTTATGCTGCTCAACATTTTTTATCAGTGAGTCAAATGATGCTATATTTATTAATGCTCTAATGGATAGTTACAATACTGGATAGAAAATTGAGATCAAAAAGTTCTGGAGGGGCAGCTAGGTGGAATAGTAGATAGAGCGCCGGCCCTGGATTCAGGAGGACGTGAGTTCAAAACCAGCCTCAGACGCATAACACTTACTAGCTGTGTGACCCTGGGCAAGTCACTTAATCCCATTGCCTACCCCCCCCCCAAAAAAAGTTCTAGAGAGTTAAAATTATGGGCAAAGTCCAAAAGGATATAATTTCATAGTGATAATGATGATGATAGCAATAACAATAACTAATAGTGTTTAATATGTGTCAGGCACTTTACAATTATTATCTCATTTAATCCTCACAATAACCCTTGGAGATAGGTGCTATTATTATTCTGATTTTACAACAGAAGAAACTGAGACAAACAGGTTAAATGACTTGCCTAGAATTACACAGCTAGGAAGTATCTGAGGTCAGATCTGAGCTCAGTTCTTTCTGACTTTAAGCTTGGCATTCTATCTGCTATGACACCTAGCTGCCCCAGATAAATGTGAAAGACCAAAGATAAATATAAAGCTCTATACCTGAGTTCTAAAGATCAATTTCACTGTTGTAGGATGGAGAAATAAAGGTTAATAAATGCTGAATGTGAAAAAAAACACAGGAGCATTAATGAACTGCCTGCCCAATATGAACAAAAATATAGACAAAAAAATCCATTTAAATCTTGTGCAACATTGGAAGGCACAGCATTTGGAATGAAGGAGGGAACAGTCCTGCTATCCTCTGGCCTATTCAGACCACAAATAAATTATTGTGTTCAGTTCTAGGTGCTACTTTTTAGAAAGGAAATTGATTACCCAGAGGATATAGAGGGATGGGAAAACAGAATTGTGGGCGGGGATAGGGGAGACTGTGAAGGTCATAGGGATCAGGAAATACAAGGAACTGTTTCAAGAACTAGGGGCATTATCTTGATGTATACAAGACTAAAGGGAGACATGATAATCATTCAAATATTTGAAGGACAGTCATGTGGAAGAAGCATTAGAGTTTCTTTGCCTGTCCACAAAAGCCATCACTAGGATAAATGTCTTGAAGTTGCTGACAGACAAATTTAGGTTTGTTTGGTGTAAGGAAAAAGCCCCCTTAAGATTGGAGATAGGGTTAGCAAGAGTGGAGTGCTTAAAATGTAGTGGATTCTATCTTCCTGGAAATCTCTGAGCAGAGGCTAGGTGACTGTGGGGTAGCTGGGAGATTTCAATTCTTGTAAGGTTTGGACTAAATAATTTCAGTTCTGAATCTGTGATTCTGAGATCACACAAAATAAAGAAGAGATGTGCTGAAGAAAGAGAAAATAAGATGGACCTAATAGGCAGATTGTGGCATCCGAACATGAAAAGCCTTCTCCCATAAGCTAATGTTTGACTTCTGAGTGTCTGTGGGTAGAAAATAGGCCAATTATAAAAATAGGGGGAGTTGATAACTTCATAGTACTCTGTCTTGTTAAGACCCATAATAGGAGTAGTGTGTTCCATTTTAGGTACCACACTTTAAGAAGGATATTGAGAAGATAAAAAATGTCCAGGGAGAGAATTCTGGGAAAATGATAGAGTGGGTCAGGTAGCTTTTACCACTGAGTAATGGTCATAATAATCAGAGCTGTCTAAAGATCAAGTGATCTGCCTTGGGATATAGCATCTTTGTCACTGGAGACTTTCCAGTGGAGGCCAGATGGTCACTTGTTAGGGATTAATTTTCTTCTTGATTTTAATTTCCCCTGGTTAATTGACATTCTCAAGTTTAGGGAAATGGTCATTTGCCTTTTTCATTTCCAGGTTTCTGGGGATATTGAGTGAAACTGGTGGCAGTTTCTATTGGTGACAGTATTAGGAATTGGGCAAATGGGTATTTATCCTCTGAGAAAAATATCACCTTTCTACCTAGTCATTGACAGAAATGGGAAGACTCCAGTGGCAACATGTGAGATGCGCCCAAAGCCTAAAGTTCCAATATGTTGAGTCATGGGAATAGAAAGTGGACAGAGGGTTTTGTGTCAGTCTGCAATGCATTATATGTACTTCTCCCAGATGGGTAAAATTAAGCCATCAGTGTTGACAGAAAGCGAGTAAGACCATTATTGCCACATTGCTTATAGCAATTGTTGGCCTCTGATAGACAGTAACAAGTATTCAAAGAACATTTTAATACCATTACATCATATGGATATAAATGATGGCAACATAGTCTATCCAACCCAGGGTTTTGTCGTTGATGAAGGCAGCACAGAATATGGAACATGACATAGAAAAATGGGGACACATTCTGGGAAGAGGAGAACTGTCATTGACTCCTGAGCTATACTAGGTGCACCATGATGACTGTGGTGTATTCTGACATTCATGAATTTCATAAATGCTGAGAATTCAATCAGATGTTTTGAGCTGTTGCTGCAAAATCCCATGGATAGATGACAAAGAGACCAAATTAGTGCGTAACTTCTAAATGGTGCATGAATAGATAGAGATGAAAGGACAATGGTCAAGAAGATTCAAGTCAAAAATGAAGAAAAATGGTCTTTCTAGGTCAGCAAAGTTTGTGGAGATAGTCACAAGACAACTAGTTTGCAGGAACCTGGAACTGATTTAGGAAGGTAGAGGTATAGGAAGCTCACCTTCATTCCTCCAAAATTTTTTCTCTCACTCCCAAGTACAAATTACTAGATTGCAAATTGCTCAAAACACATGGCTATGGAATATTTGACCTGAAGAAGATATTGCAGCATAGAATGCTAGATCATAGGACAAGAAATATTAAAAATTGAATGGATTCTTAGAAAAAAATGTAATCCACATGATATTAAGCCTGAAAGAGACCTTAGAGTCATTCATCTAGCTCAATGTTCTCATTTTTTACTTTTTTAATAGTTGAAGAAACTGAGACCTAGAGAAACGAAGTGACTTGACCAAGGCTATTCAATGAGTCAGCAGAATAATTCAGATTAGAAAATTTATCACTTGGTTCCCAGTCCAGTGAGATTTTATTGTACCATTCCCCTCAGAGGTCCCTGTCAGAGATAGAATCCTGGCCTGGATGGATCATGGTGGCATTGCTTATATTGTTATGGTAATATGCTGTTAAAGTGTGCTTTGAGCATCAATTGCTGTCTATTTGAAGCCAACATTCTGGTTTTGGGATGCTTGTTAGGTCATTGTGCTTACAATTTTTCCTAAATATTAAATTGGAATTAAATTGCTAGGTATCTGCAGTTAAATCATGCTTCAAAGCAAAAGACTTTGACTGTTTTATTTACTATAGTCTCAAAAGTATTATTCTACAATATAAACTAATAATTTGAGAAATTTCCATTTTTAACTGGTCCTGTGAGGAAACAACAGTAACTGAAACAATAGTTTGCAATGGTCTCTCTGACCCAAGAGGTTTCATGTCAAACAAAACTCTTAAATGAAAATGTATTTTCCATTGAAATTCTGCCTTCTAAGCTTTTATTTGGAGTTACTGCAGTATGGGAAATGCAGACAAATGTAATTGCATGCAGCATAAACAAAATCATCCACATACAGGAATAAATCAATTTCCATTAGACCTGAGAATCTTGGGCAGTGAGGTCAGTGGCCTGTAACTATGGAGGAAAATGGTTTCAAGTATTTTGCCTTTGGCAAAATAATGAAATAGACAATGGTTGTGTTGGGTGCCACTTAACATGAATTCATTCAAAAAGTTAATTAAATAAACCTTAATTAAGCATCTATCATACACAAAGCTCCTTGCTATGTAGATGGGGATACAATTACAGGAAAATAAAAAGACTTAATACCTGTCCTCAAAAACTGTATAATCTTACAGGGAGAAAAGATTCACATACAGATAATACATATGATTAGAATATTAATTAGAATGAGATAAACTCTTCCCCCCCCCCTTTTTTTTTTGCTCTAGTTGAGAGGTTATTAACCTGGGGTCAGTGGATAGCTCTTAGGGGATCTGTGAATTTTTTTCTTTTAAATCATAACTAGTTTCAGTACAGTTGGTTTTCTTTATAACTCTATTTTTAAAATTTTTATACATTTAAAAATATTATTCTTAGAAGGAAACTGCAGTGAAAATATGGTTAATAGGAATGTATACATAGAGCCTAAATCAGATTGCATGCCATCTTGAGGAGGGAGGGGGAGAAAAATTTGAAACTCAAAAGCTTATGGAAGTGATAGTTGAAAATTTAAAATAAATTAATTTAAAAAAAAAAGAAAATTATAGGCTTCATCCCACTGCAAACACAGAAAAAGGTTAAGAACTTCTGGTCAAGACTTATAGTTTCCATCTTTGTGAAGACTGGAAATTCTGCAACTTATAGTCTCTGAGAGTTGCCTAAGGGGCATTGAGAGATTAAATGATCTGCTCATAGTCACACAACTATTATATGCCAGAGGAACGATTTGAAATAAAGTCTTACTACCTACAAGGCTCCCATCTAGTTAGAAGCAGACCAGACCATGGCTTCTTAAACATTTTCCATTCACTACCCCTTTTCACCCAAGAAATTTTTACATGACCCCAGGTATACAGGCAAATCAAATAGGTATATAAATCAAACATTTACTGATGATAAATCATAAATAAATTTATTTTAAAATAATTCTTTGCTATACATATAACTTTACCATTTATTAAAGATGAAAGCAAATTTGAATACTAATGAGAAGGATGTACTTACTTATTTTTACATAAAGAATTAAGTTTTGGTGGAATATCTGATACTGCAGGACACAGAATATCTTTAACATTTTTCAGAATTGATCAATATTTTGATTTTATAATTGTCAATGCTGAGAACGCTACCTTGCATAAATATGTAGTATAAAATGGCAGAAGCATGTTTAGGACCATTTAAGAAATTGTTGGAAATTCTGTCCTAATCCCAAACCAAAATTCATTTAATGATTTTGTATGTACTGTAAAAACACTGCAATTTATAAAACGTAATAGTCTCAAATCTGAGCCAAGGTGTTTCTGGCAGCACTCATTGACCTTGCGTAGTGTGACAGCACACACAGTGCAAAGTGCACATGTTGTGTGTTCAGAACTAAGGCTGCAGTGAAGGTGTGTGATGCAACAGGGGCAAGCATTGCCAGAAACACCTCAGATTCATTAATTTTAATTAATTTTTGGTCACTGCACTTTCAGAAACCTTTTATTGTTGCCAAATTTTTTGTGACCCCCTCATATTCAGTTATGCAACTCTATATGGGGTTGCAACCCACATTTTAAGAAGTGCTGGAGTAGACCAGTTTGCCCCTCATTCCAGCCCCCCCCCCAAAATCTAAACAGATGGATGAGAGAAAGGGCTCACCTGTTGAGGTGTGTGTGTGTGTGTGTGTGTGTGTGTGTGTGTGTAATTCGGAGAGGATAAGGAAGG
Organism: Vombatus ursinus; assembly: GCF_900497805.2. Classification (NCBI taxonomy): domain Eukaryota; kingdom Metazoa; phylum Chordata; class Mammalia; order Diprotodontia; family Vombatidae; genus Vombatus; species Vombatus ursinus. Next base: position 35,912,394 of record NW_020954564.1, read on the forward strand.
CCATATTGATAAGATAACATCACTGTTGGGCATTGAAAGAAGGAAAAGATTGCCATAGGCAGAAATGGTGGACGAAGGAGTAGAAATGCACAGGAGGGAGAGAGTAGATAGTGGGAAAAGAGGAAATGAATGACCAGCTGTTCAGATAGGTTTAAACAGATCACATGAAGGGGACCAGTGTAAAAAACAAAACAAAACAAAACCAAAAGCCTGAAATTGTAAGCTGAGGTCAGAACATACAAGCATAAGCAATGTATATTTTATCCAGGAAATAATGGCAACTCACCAAAGATTGTTTGAACAAGACAGTGATGGGAATGGACTTGATTGGAACAAAACTATTTCAGAGGTAGTGAGAAAGATGATTGAAGATGGGAAAGGCGAGGAGACTTATTATACACACCAGTCATGGATAGATCATTGGAGTAGGTACTCTGAGGTATACCAAAGAGAAGAACAATAATAACTAGCATTTACATAGCACTTTAAGGTTCCAAAGTGTTTGACAGATACTATCTCATTTGATCCTCATGACATTCCTATGAGGGAGGTGCTATTATAATTTTTTCCATTTTATAGGTAAGAAAACTGAGACTGACAAAACAAGGTTAAATGACTTGCTTAGAGTAACACAGCTAGTGAACATCTGAGGCAGGAATTCAACTCAGATCTTCTTGGCTCCAAGTCCAGAATAGTTCTTGTCTTCAAAGAGCAAAGAGTCCAAGAGGAGATAAGAGATACACGTTAACAACAAGAATACTAGGCAGAAGGGGATAAAGTATGCTAAAGGAACACAAGGTGTAGTCAAGTTATAAGAGCTATAAGAGTTGTAAGGACTGCAGAACTGGAAGGGAGTTCAAAGGTTATCAGGTCTATCCCCAAAAGTGCTTGGTCAGCCAGATGCTGCGTTTAGATATCTAGTCTTGGGGAGCTCTCTACCTTCCTCTCAACCACTCCTTCCCTACTCTTGAAAGGCCCTAATTGCTATGGAGCTGTTGCTGTTGTTTTCCCCATTCACATCAAGCCAAATTCAGTCTGTCTGCAGCTTCCACCCATTGCTTCATGGTTTTATTCTGGCGCCAAGCAGACTGATTTAATCCCTCTTCCACACGACAGTCTTTCAAAGACTTCAAGCCAAAGATCATATTCTTCTAGAAAAAAGCAGGTACAACACAGGAAGACTATCAGAGAAGGGTGAGCTCACTTCAAAAATATTGAATGCTTCACAAATGCCTATTAACATCCAAAAATGTTTGTTCCATTTTTCCTATGGGGTTAACAGGGAGGCAGTAGACTAGTGTCCAAATCCTAACTCAGATGCTTGAGATTTCTGTGACTTCAGGCAAGTCAGTTACTACTCCTTGTCCTCAGTTTTCTCATCCGTAAAATGAAGGGACTAGATGAGATGTTTACTGAGGTCTCACCTAGCTCTAAATATATGATCCAACAACTCCATTGCAATTAGGTCCTACCCAACACAGTGATAGATAAAGCAATTGAATACAAAGAGACTTAGAATACTGTTCTAATCCTCAAATAACCCATAGAGGAAGTCAAATTTAAGTGGAACCTTAAATAATGGACATGTGGAGAAGGGCAGGGTCATTCAATACAGGGATTTCAATGTGAGCAAAGATATGAATGAATATGGCTTGCTTAAGGTGAATTCTCTTAGGAGCAGGAAGGATTTTTCAAGACTTTTTGCCCAGCTCTCTCATTTCATAGATGAGAAAATAGGTCAAAAGCAGTTGAATAAATGGAGAAAGGTTTTTGAATTGGGTAGTTTTAAGAGACTAGATTAAATATTTTGGAGGAATCGGTTTATGGAGGGCTATAAATGCCAGAATGATAAGTCTGGATTTGATCCCATAGGGAATGGGAGCTATTGTTAAGTTCTCACTATAATATTCTCACCTCATTTCCATAAAAGAAGGAGACTTTGAACAACTACACTCAACCCTAGTGATGGGGGTTGGCAAAACTCATTTTTTACTTCTCTGAAAATACCTGGGAATTTTGAGAGAGTCAGTAAAAATCCAAATTACCAGGAGCTTCCAGAAGATATTGCAATGTGGCCATTCAGAGCTCCAGTTGACTCTGCTTGCTTGTTTGGTGAGCCAGATGTGCTCCATTTTGATGTGGCTTTTATGAAAATTCCTGTGAACATTTTATAGAAGGAAGCGGGAACAGTTTGTTTTTACCAAAAGACCACCTATTCATTTTTCCTCTTTTAAACTAACATAAAATAAAATAATTCATTTCAGAATACTGGATTTATGGTGTACAGGGATTGCTTTGCTCTCTTTTCATGCATGTGTACAATCTTACCATTCTTGAATATAACTTTGTGTGAGCTTTCCTCCAACAGAACAAACAGTCCTTTATAGAAATGACGCTATTATTCTGAAGAAAGAGGGAGGGAAACCCTCCCAAAAAAAACCCAACAACCCTGGAATTTTTTCTTGGAAAATACCTAATCCCCACAGCAGGTTGGATTTGTTGTATGCTCTAATAATCATTTTCATATGGCTCTAAGAATGCTGGGTAAGGGCATTTGATTTTTTCACTAAGGGTGTTCCAATCACTATCCAGAGAGTCTGGTCTTTCAGGGATTTTTTAGGATTTAGCACAACCTTGACAAAAATATGCTCTTTCTGAATGCCACAGGGCTCTGAAGTTGCGGTTTGGGGTGGGGAGGGCAAAAGGGAAGGCTGTTATGTCTATATTCCTATTGATAAAGACTCCTTTTGAGTAAGATTCCTTCCCCAAATGATACACTAAATGAGTCCTACACGCTTATGGTAAAATTTTAGGGTTTTAAGTTTATCAATCCTGTCTTCATACTAGGAAGTTGTTCCTTATAGTATGTAATGGAATTTTGAAAACATGTCTAAGGAAAAAAATGAGAGGTCAGTATACCTATCCACTCAATTCAGAGCTTTGTACAGCATTCCCAGTAGGCACAGTTTCTACTTGATTAGTATACAGTAGTCATTCAAACATACGGACAAGGGAAGGGAGAAAAAATTCAAAGTTATCTAAGATCATGGGATCACAGATTTAGAGTTAGAAAGGGATTTTAGAAGCTACCTTATACAGATGAAGAAACTGAGTTCCAATTTGCCCAAAGTCACACAGGTAATAGGTGGCAGAGTTAGGATTTGAAATCAAGTCTTATAAGGTCAAAGCTAGAATACTATCCATCCTGTCATTCTGCCTTCCCTATCTAGGGGCAAGACCACTGGCATGGAAAACACATGCTTTAGGAGAAACTGCTAGATGGACTTGGAGCATAAAGATTGACTGGTTCTCCTGACTTTGTTTCTTGTCAGACGGTCAGCCAATAAGCATTTATTAAATGCTTACCACATGCTAGACACTATGCTATGCTACTTACTAGATGAGTGATCACCAGCAAATCACCTATTCTTTTTGGCCTTCTATTTCTTCAGCTATTTGGTATTTCTGGTTCTTAATATAATGAGCCTGTGAACCCAACAGGGCAACCTAAAAACTTACTATTGGTTGGGGTAGAGGGGTGTAGAGAAGAGCAAGAAGAAAAACAACATGTTGTTAAGGGATGAGAACTAGGCTTCTGGCATAGACCACAGAGAGGGTGGCAAATGGGATTATAGCCAGGAAAGTAAAGAGGTTGGGCTAGAGCCTTAATGGGAAATGGGGGTCACAACAGTAGCTGGATCCAGTATTAGGAGGGCTTAAATATAGCAGACTAAATTCAATTAACTTCAACAAGAATTTATTACATGCTTGCTATGTGCCAAACACGGTGTTAGGCACTGGGGATAGAAAGGCAAAAATCACCCCTCTCCCTACCTTCAAACAGCTTACATTCTGTTGAAGATGAATGAGGAGACATTCGTAGACAATAAATAAAAATAGACATAAAGTAATTTGGTGGGTGGCAGGGAGTAATGTACATATCAGTTATGAAGGATAGTTTGTTAATAATAAGATAGGGGTTCCAAAGGATGCAATAGAAGGGTATGGTAAAGAGAGATTGTGCATAGAAGGGATGGTGTTGACTTGTATGAGTATGAGTGAGTGGTGGTCAGTGACTCAGAAACATTTGGGTTTTGAGTGGAGCCAAAGGACAGTAGATCAACATTCCTTCAAGTAACCAATTATAATACTGACTTTTAATCCTTGAGTAAAAGATAGAAAAAGGGTGAAGATGAGGTATGGTGCTACAGTACACCTATAACCTGGTCCTGCCCAGTGGTCAAGGAAGAAGTTAATGGAATTATGCGACCTGGCTGTTACTATGAGGATGACGCATACTTGAGTTACTTTTAGGAGAAGGGAACTTATGGAAGGAGCTATTTCATATATTTAAACCTGGTATTTTGGAAATTGCTACTAACTGGCTGTGTGACCTTGGACAATGAACAAATGGACAATTAGATGAATTAATGAATGAAAAAGCATTTATTAAGCATGATTAAGTATTAATACATGTATCAATCATGGTACTAAGCTTGGAGACACAAATAGAAAAAAAAAGTGACCTCAAAGAGAGCATCTTCTACTTGAAATAGTCATTTAATTCTAACATCTTTTCCTTTTCATATAACATGAGGATTTGAAAGGACAATCTGTGAGGTTCCTTTCAATTCTGATACTTTATAAATCTATAAGCTAAATGCTATATGAACAGTGAGATGCCACACCTTTTAAGTCAGTCTTAAATAATCTCATAATCTCAGATTCAAGTTTATTTAGTCACCAAAACAACGTATATTAGAAAACAAGAGTTGAAATGTAGAGTGAAGAAAAGTAAAACATCAAACAGCTGGAGAATGTTAATAAGGTTTGGGATAATAGAAGATTGAAACTCAGGAGTGTGGCTTTTTATGAAAGAAATCCTCCTTCTCTATGGGTTGTGACAGTGGAGTGAATAAACCTATGATCTTTCTAGTAGGCATAGAGATTGAATATATCTAGAATGGTATGGTATATACTGGCAATATAAAGACAGAATAAAAAAAATCCTACCATCTAGGAAATAACATTCTATCATAGGAAAAGCACATATGTGTGTATGTGTATGTGTGTATATACATATACGTACATGTGTATGTAATTGTTATTTATGGGATGTAGATTACATAAATGATACTACATATGTCTGTATTTGTATATGTTTGTGTATATTTGCCCACATAAATGTATACAAGTACTCTACAAAATAATTTCAGGAAAAGGGAACTAACAGCTAGGAAAGATCTCCAGTAGGAGGTGGTGTTTAAATTGAGTTTTGAATGGAGCTAGAGATTGTCAGAGGCAGAGGTAAAGGAAAAAGTTCATTTCAGTTATTGGGGACGACTGGGTAAAGGTGTGGTGAAGGGAGATAGAAAGTTTCATGCAAGGAACAAGTAGAGTAATGTATAAAAAGCCTAGAAAGGTAGTGAAGAGTGGTCAATGTCAAACAAAGGTGTTTGCATGTTATCCTTGAGGGCATAGGGAATCAATGGAGTTTCCTGAGAAGGGGAATAGCATGAAGTGAAATGCTATAGGAATGTCACTTTTTTGTGTGGGATAGACTAAAGACAGGCGGGAATTGAGGCAGGGAGCTCTCTCTTTACATCTCTGGTTTATTGCAAATGTCCATACGGAACAATCAACCAAGAACTTGAAAACTCATTAATTTTGACACAAGGTTTCATAGAAATTCATTTTTTTTTCTCTGTCACATTCTCTATCCATCTTTCAAATGACTTGCAGACCTAGTTGGCCTGGCTAGATTTTCTAGGATTCACACAAATAATTCAAGCTGGGCTGCCCTCATGAAGAAAGAATCCTGAAAATACAATGTGAAAATGTGTTTATAGTCATTTCTTTTTAGCTACATATTTTAGTATTCTGAGGAAGGCATTAAAAAGCAATTAATAAGCCTTTTGGCTGCTGACTTGGTTTTGATACTCAGAGAAGATTTTGAGGGCATAATTCAACTAATGAAAGAGATCTTTGTCTTCCCTTCTTCCCCTAGCCACAGCCCTTTTATTCTGCTGAATTGCATAAACCATATAGAAATTCTAATGGAAAGTATCTGTGTGGGACAGATTCTAGCAGTGTTTTCTGAAACTGGAAAGGATATGTGTGTGTGTGTGTGTGTGTGTGTGTGTGTGTGTGTGTGTTTAAATACATATTTATAAGTAGACTCCATGGAGATTGGCTAGTACTGACCAGTTGGGGATCAAATGGAGATTTGAGATCTCAACTGTCCACAGTAGTGGATTCCTGTAAATTTGCTTCTATTCCATCCATGCACTTAAGGCAGTGAGAGATGCTCTGGAGGCTTTAACCACTCGCTCCCTCACAATCTTTTGATGTTTCTATTAGCCTGCGTAACTGTAGCTTCCACTATCCCTTCATGCAGCTCTCAGAGTATGAATTGTCCCGGGGTTTTCTTCAGTATGTATCCAATGAAATGAAAATAGATGACAACATGACACAAAAATGAGGAGGTACTCAATGTAGGATGGAGACCCAGGAAGCCATTTCCAGGAGAATAAGTATACTACAGCACCAATGTAGCCATGGGGATATTGGGGCCCCTGTCTTTCGGGTTCCCGTCTCTACATCTTAAACAAATACCTGTGTTACTTAATTGACTGACAATGGAGTTGTTTTAAGGACAGTTATCATTAGTTTTGTTGGGCCAGAGATTCACATTAGCTGGAGTGACCCATTGAGTAAAGGTTTAGGAAATAATTTTGATTAGCCCTGGCCTCAGACCCAGGAGACTTGGGTCCTAGTCTCAGTTCTGCCCTTCATTAATTTTATGATCTGTCTTTTTTGAGCTCCAATACATACATCTATAGGATAGCTAGGTGGTGCAGTGGATAGAGTGCTGGATCTGCTGTCAGGAAGATCTGAGTTCAAATCTGGCCTCAAACACTTACTAGCTGTACGGTCCTAGGCAGGTCACTTAACTCTGTTTGCCTTAGTTTCCTCATCTGTAAAGTGAACCAGAGGAATAAATGATAAATTGTTACAGTATTTCATCCAAGAAAACCCCAAACAGGGTCAAACATGACTGAAATGACTGAACAATAACAACAAATATATATCTATAAATTAGGAATGACATAACCCATCAAGGGGTTGCCATGAGGAAAGAGCTTTGCAAACTATAAAGCACTAATCAAAAATATTAATCTGCTAATTACTTAAGTGACATGTCATGAAGTACAGGTCAAATGGCATTGAATTGGGAATCATGAGACTTGGGTTCAAAACCTGATGCCTTTCATTATTTCCCTTTTAATGTGGAATACATCACCTCTCTAGGTTTCAGACTCTTCATCTGTTAGGTTAGTGTATATCTGAGGTGTCAGACATATCACCGATGGGCTGAATGTAGCCCATCACCCTCCTAAGTGGGCCTGAATCAGATTAAAATGGAGCTGGGAAATATTTAACAAAATAAATAAAAATATAATAAAATGTAGGTAATGCTAATATGTGGTTCCCTAAGTCAGTATACTGCCTGCAGTGATCCTTATATATTAGTGGCCTCTATTTCTATTTGAATTTGACATCACTGGTGTAAATCATCTCTTGGGTCTCTTTTTTAAGATCAAATCTAATGATCCCAAACTCCTTTCAAGAGAAATTAGGCCTATGCCAGAGCGCAAATGGGGATTTTCCAGGTTGCCTAGAAAAGACTGGTTTGCACTTTTGCAAAGTAGGAGGAGAGAAGGCAGGAGCAGGTGCTTTAACTGGGGATTGCCCAACCTTGTGGGTTTAACCATATCATGTCTGGATAGGCAGCTAGGTGGTACAATGTATAGAGTTCTGGTCCTGGAGTCAGGAAGATATGAGTTCAAATCTGGCTTCAGATACTTACTAGTTATACCACTCTGGGAAAACACTTAACCTCGGTCTACCTCAGTTTCAATTGCAGTATGAGGATAATAATAGCACCTCTATATCCTAAGGTTTTTCTGAGGATCAAATGAATTAATACAGTTAATTCTCAACATTTTCACATTTACTTTTATGACTTCAGGTATTCACGTGATTTTATTAGTAATCTCATTTTCACTTTTGTACACATTCATGGCCATGCATAAGAGAAAAAAATAAGATGCAATGAGTGCAAGTGTGTGGAGTGATTGGTGTCATACTAGGGTGATGTGGCATAATTGAGCAGCTGGCTAGAGAAATCAAGGATGCAGATCTCTTCATTGATTGCAGCCTCAAGGTTAAACAACCACCCATCTCTGCTATGCTCCCATACTCCAAGACCCTTAAGGATCTCAAATGGTGCACAAAGCAGGCATTGGTGATGGATTTTAAGCTAGTGCATCCTTCACCTCCAGTGCTATCTACTAGCCATGAAGGACAGAGTATCAAAAGTGATGTTGAGACCTCTCTAATTTCAGTGTTTTCTGACAGCAGCCACTAAAGTTCCAGAAACTTCTCCCTTGATTTTCAGAGGGTGGCCAAGGTAGAGAGTTTACAGCAGTATAGCACATAGTACAATTCCTCCACATCACTATCTGATAGAGTGGGAGGTAAGATTTGGGTTAAAAAGTATTGTAGTTTAGAGAATTTTATTTGCTAGATAGTATTTATGGCATTGTAAATTTCATGTGTTATGAAAAGTGAATATTATCTGAAATTAATGTATGTTTTTAATTGAGATGTTAGCATAAAAGGTCACAGAATTCTAGGGAATTACTAGTGAGAATAAATGTTTTGCATGCAATCAATTTTATTTTGCATACTTCATTTTATGGGTTATTTCATTGTTACTATGTTAGGAAAAGTACCTATTATCAGAATTAATGTTTTGTTATGAAGAATTATGTGCAGGAAAGTATATTTTCAGCAATCTCTAGGGAAATCTTACAATTTTTGGTGGTTGTAGGCACATAACCCCTATTTTCCATAGGCTCAATGTATCAACAGTCATGTTTTTCACTTTTGTGCAATTTTCTAATTCCAGATTAACTGTCTTTGTCAAGTGCTTAGCATTGTACCTGGCACACAGTGGGAGCTTAATTAGGGCTTGTTGCGTTCCACCCTTCCTTATTTCCATCTGTGTTTCTCTTGATGTAAATGGGGAAATTCAGGTACAAGGAGCTAGGATCAGAACTTCCAATTCCCCTCCTTTCTAGGCCTCTGTTGTTCCTAAACTGTTATACTTCTTGCTAAAGTAAAATATTTAGTTTAACCTGTGTGTAAATACAGTGTCATCTGAGAGGAACTGAGAATCCCAGAATCCTAAAGCTGGAAGGGACTTTAGAGAGCATTTAGTCCAACCTCTTCCTGAACAGGAATACCTTCTATAACATCCCTAACAGGTAATCATTTAGCCTTGGCCTGAAGACCTCCAGAGTCAGAAAGGCAGCCAACTGATTCTCAAGGAATCTCATTGCACACTGGCAAAGGACTAATTGTTAAGAAAAATTTGCCGCCATCAAGCCAAAATCTGCCACGCTGTGTCTTCCATCCATTGTTCTTAGTTCTGCCCTGTGGAGTCAAGTAAAACAAGTCTAATCATTCTTTCCAAAGATGAGTCCTTTAGAAATTGAAGATAACCATAATCATCTCTTTCTACCATGTTCTCTTCATTTACCTAGTCACCGCCAGTTCCTTTCCCCTCCTGATGATCATGGCATATACTTCTGTATCTAAATCATCAAAGCTCTCTGTAAAACATATTGCCCAGAACTGAACGCAATACTTGAGATATGGTTAAATCACATCTAACTGGGGAGAATACATGGTTCACCAGAATTCTTCCAACCTACGTCCACTTACCTATCATGGGGTTTGAAATTCCCATATAATTTGCTCCTTTCACAATAATAAGTATAGAAGCAGCTTTAGGTATGGATTCAAATAGAAGAATTCTGAAGTCTCTTCCAACTCTAAGATTCTATGATTATATTTATGTGTATGAAGGATAGGGGCAGTTGACCAGGATAACCCTGACAAATTATTCCCCATCTCCAGTCCAGCTGAAGAAAACACAGAAGAGGCAGGTAAAATAAACAAGGCTTTACTGTGTTTGTTAAACAGATTTCAAAAAACAGTTTTCATTTTGTTATCCTTTTTACAAACTGTGAAGAAGATCTTGATGAAATCATAAGTGCAGATTATCATTGTCTGCAAAAAGATACATCATACCTTGTTTGGCCTTTCAAAGTTAGATTACCAGTTCTGGAGACAGTTGAGGCAGGAGAAATGTATTGAATGTGACCCCTCACAGTATAAGAACCAGCTATAGAGAGAGATTCTGGCCCTTGAGAGATTATTCTTTACTGTTTCCCATGCATTACTACTAGAAAGGAGACAGGAGAGAGGTTTTTTTTTTTTTCTCCTCCCCATACTGGTCATGGAATCTCATATCATACTCTTAAATATAAGACACCACAATGAGCAAAAAGTAGAAAGCCAATCAGTAGAGACAGCAGAGAAGAGAGTAAAAAATTCTCTTCTCTCTGAAGAAAATGCCAACTGTCAGTAGAGAAGAGAACCAAATACAGATTCAAGCCCCAGAAGATGGGAGTTGAATTGAAGAAAGAAGCGGAGCCCAGCAGAGCAATCTGTCTTCCAATATCATTGTAGCCAGAAGAGAACAGCTAGAGGACAGGGTAAGAAGATAAAAGACATCAAGACCCTTCAGTGACAAACAGGTATTTTTGCCTTGGTCCTATGTATTCTCTATGCATGTGCCTCTCTAATAATGTCCTTTATGTATGTGCTCACTCTTCTCACCAATGTTAAGGGTATTTATGGGAAAGAGCATCCCAATTTTATGAAGGGAATATTTTGTGGCTAGTATTCTTACTATACCTTTGCTTTGAACTAATAGTCTACTGAGTGACTTAAAGGTAAATTCATGGGTAGGGAATCATAGATTAGGAATGCAGACTTACAGAATACCTTTGATATGGTGGGATCAGTCCTCTCACTAGGAGACCCAACCTATGTCATTTGGAGGTAGAAACTCTGTACTGGTGGTAGAAAACATGATATTACATATATATATATATGTATATATATATATATGTATGTATATTTCACAGATAAGAAAACCAAGGATCAAAAAGTAACTGGCAAATGTGGGACTAGAATTGAGGTCTTCTGACTTCTATTCCAAAGTTCTTTCTACTATATCCTATAGTCCATCTTAGTTCTTGTTAAAAAAGAAAACATTATCTGTGAGGAAAAACAAATTAGTCAGTCATCTATGTCTTAACAAAAGTTAATTAATACATTAGTCAGTCACTTAGAAGACCACAGGGGGATTCAGATAAAAGATATACAAATTTTGTTTAGGTGTGGGATGTGAAAACATAAAGAAAAAGAAATCTGGATAGGTCCTATAGAAGGAAGACTGCTGATTGATCTTCATTCTACTTGAAGAGGCTCCAAGGAGGTTGCCCATATCTTTGTCCAACTCACACTTCCTCCAGATGTCTTAATGTATAGTGATATCATGGTCCCACATGAGCAACTGAGATAATGGCGTTTCTGCTCAGACCTGAGCTTACACATAACCACTATATCCCATTACCCGGAAGTACTTCCACTATAATGCCTAAGCTACTCACCGATAGTAGTTTATTCATTATGCATTAATTTGTACTATAGACACTTATTAAGCACCAACCATGTATGAGGGATACAGAGAAGCACAAATCACAGCTTGTTTCCTCTAGGAGTTTATAGCCTAATAGGCAGATATGACACATAAGAGTAATAATACAAATATAATATGTATGAAATAAAAACAAGGAGTTATGAGCTCAGAAGGAAGTGAGGTTCTTTCATGGGGTTGGAGTAAGGGAAAGCTTTATGTAGGAGCCTCTCTCTCTCTCTGTATATGTATGTATATACATATATATATATACACATACATACGTATATATGTGTATATATATGTACATATATACATATATGGAGAGAGACAGAGAGACAGAGACAGAGAGAGACAGAGAGAGAGAGCACACATAGCTTCGAAAGATGGGGAAGATTTCAATAGATGGTTAAGGAGAGATCAGTGGATATGTCTTGGAGAAAGACAAAAGTATTTTAGGCCTAAGGAATATGTATGTGTGAAAAGGTGCAAAGGTCAGAATATTCACTTGTAGGCAATAGTGAATGATCCAATTTGGTTCAAGTATAGAACAAATGAGAAAAATTAGTGAAAATAAGGTTGGATAGGAAGATGGAAACCAGAGCCTTGAATGCCCAGCTAAGGAATTTGTATTTATCCTTGCCTGTTTCTTTTTATCATCTTTTAAGCCAAAAATAGCCCTTGAAGGGATGACTAATAATTCCTTAACATTTAAGAGTGAAAGAAAGATTAATTCTTTTTCCTTTGGGACTAAAGGCACTGAAGATAGTCCTGCCTCCTTCATAAAATGACCAACAGCCAGCTCTGCCTTCACTTCCCATGCTAGTCTTTCTTTCAGGGTGGCCAGTGAGGCATGTTGTTTTCCTGACAGTGTTAATTGTTGACTCTTAGTCAATTAACTAAATGGAATCCTGCCACTTAATCTCACATAAGTTGGTGACATGGCATGGGGAGGGGGGAGGGAGGAGAAGAAGAGAACAGTGGTAACTTAACCATGGCCTTCTTTTCATGACCGAGGTGTGGGGCCTTCAGTGAAACGTGGAAATAAATGTCCTTTTCTACTCTGACTGGGCCCTCCCAACTGCATGTCTAGAACTGGAAGTTTGCTCACCTTCTTCTCTTCCTTGAGGTATTGCTAGCAATCACTTTCAAGAAAATTCAGCATATAAAACCAGGAACTTCAACAGAAGATGAAACTTCTCAATACAAAAAAAAGCCACTCTAATTTTGTTTGGGAACATTTAACTGTTAGCTTAGATGTTGACTTCTTAATAGAGCATCAAGGGGTCAGAAGATAAAGTCTTGTGAGTATCATTATTGATGGAAAATATGGTCAGTCATTCAGCCAATGACGCCAACTGATATATGTCAGATTCTTTGGTTGGTGTGGTAGAACAATAAGCAAATTTTTAAAAAGCGTTTATTAAGCTTTCTTTGTCAGGCACGGAATTAAACTTTAGGTATACAATGACTAAAGTGAAACAGTCCCTGCTCTCAAAGAGATTACTTGTATTCATTCATTCATCTATTTATTGTTTATTTAATAAAACCTGAGATTAAACTTCCAAAGAGGAACCTCTTTTACAAATGAAGATTTTAAGTTAGTCAGCTTATTTCCTCAAACACAGAGCTTTACTGACTTGTGAAAAGTCACATATTCACGACAGCTAGAAAAGTGAACCCCATACCTTCTTGATTCCAAGACAAGCTCTCTATTCACCAGAGGTCAGGCTGCCTTTCTTTCTCATCTGTGAGATGGGGGAATTAACTGCTCTATCAGGATTATTGTAAAAAAGAATGAGAACTAATTAACAGCAATGATTTCTTAAAATAAGAAGTTAACAGATAGCATCCTTCTTCCCAAATGGGGCACACCTCAATGAATTAGCTGCAATTTAAATCTTACAGGAGGAAAAAGAGATGGATAATAGTGGTAGAATGTGTACAGAAATCAGGAAGGCCTCAGAAAATGTCAGATTTAGCAAACATAAGACTACCAGCAATGTTCAAGAGAAGAGTTTAAGTAGAGTTGTGAAGTTGGAAATGTGATTGCCAAAGAACTGAGAAATAAATGGACAAAGTGTAAGTCATTAGTCTAGACAATTTTTTTTTCAAGGAGTTCGACTATGAATGGGAAGAAAGATATATGTTCATTTTCATTATAAAGAAACACAACCTTGCAGGGCTGGCACAGATCTTAGGTCATCTATTTCAACTCACATGGAAAAAAATGTTTCCTCTACAACAGAGTTGACCAGTCATGTTCAGTCTTTATATGAAGACCACCATGAAAAGGAATTCATTACCTTCTAAGGCAACCTATTCCACATTTGGAAAACTCTAAAGATTAAGAATCTTTTCCTTTCATCAAGCCTAAATTTGACTCTACAACTTCTCTCCATTGCTTCTAGTTCTAATTCTGTCCCCAGGACCAAACAAAACAATTCAAGTCCATTATTTTGTATATTAAGTCTTCTTTTCCCCAAGTTAAATATTGTCAGTTTCACTAGACAACATTTATGTGGCATGAATTCCCCTTTCTGATTCCACTCTGTAGCATACTCTCCAATTCAGCAAAATTCTTCCCAAAATGTGCTATCCAGGATTGAACATAGCATACCAGGTGAAGTATAACCAGGATAGAGGGCCAAGAGACTATAATATCTTCATTCCTAGATGTGACTTCACTTTTATTATGATCAATCACCATCTTTGTTTTTTGACAGTCATATACTACTGTTGACTCAGGACCACAGAATCACAAAATTTTAGAATTGGAAGGCATCTAAGAAGTTGTATTGTCCAACCCATATCCACTGCTCCCAGCTTTACCCTAAGGAGTGAAACAGAACAAGTCTGATTCTTTTTCCATATACAGAGTGTCAACTACTTGAAGACAGCTACATGTCCTCCCTAAGTCTTATATTTTTTTCTGTTTAATTTTTGTTTTATTCTGAATTTAACAATAAGAATTTTTCCTATAGTTTTATTTTATTCTAAAAACAAATTTCTTTATCTTTATATGCATTTATAATCTGATCCTTCCACTATGCTCCCTACCCACAAACAAAAATAACAACAAATCCTAAAAATAAAACTCTTATCATAAGCATGAATAGTTGTGCAAAACAAATTCCCACACTATTTACACCAGAAAATGTATGCCTTTCCTTTTAAGTTCATCACTTCTCTCACAGAATGACAGTGGCATGTTTCATTTTCAGTCTTTTGGACTTGTGATTTATCATTGCCTTGAAGACAATTCTGTAATCTTTCAAAGCAGTCTTTCTCTACCATGTCATTGTCATCATACAAATTTGTCTCCCAGTTTTTACTTTGCTCTGCATCACTTCATAGACATCTTCTTAGTTTCCTCTGAAACTATTCATGTTGTCACTATTACCCTTGAGATTCTTGAGCTTTTTCCTCTCCATATTAATTTGATTATTGTTGTTTTTGGCTTCATAAAATTGGTGGTTTCATTGGTACACTACTCAATAAGTAAATTAATTTATATAATATTGCCATTTCATTGTCTTCTTTTACCCATGAGCAAATTGATGTTTCTCTAATTATTTAGGTATGTATTTATTTCTGCAAAATGTTTCATTGTTAGAGTCATAGAATAACTCAGTGAATCTTGATAGATGCATTCCTGAATTCCTGATATAAATGTAACCTTCTAATAGTAAATAACAATATTTATAATAAATTGTTATAGCTGGCTTGTTAATATTTTGTTTAAATATTTTGTATCAATATTTATTAGGGATTTTATCTATGGTTTCCTTTCTTTGTTTCATCTCTCTCAGGTTTAAGTATGAAGATGATATTTATATTAAAGAAAGAGATTAAAAGAGTACTTCTTTTCCTGTTATTGCAGATATGTAGTATTAGAATTGATTGTTCTTTGAATGTTTGATAGATTTAAATTGTAAGTTGATCTGGTCCTGGAGATCTTTCTTTGGGAGTTCATTTATGATTTGTTCAATTTCTTTCTCTGATATTGGATTATTTAAGTAATCTATTTCTCCCTCTGTTAATCTGGGTAGATTACATTTTAGCAAGGATTCATTTCCTCTATGTTATCAGTTTTGTTAGCATATAATTTTTTCTAGTATTTTTTATTTCCTCTTAAATTGTGAGTTCTCCTTTTTAATTGTTGATAAAATTGGTTTTTTCTTAATCTTAATAAAAATCTGAATAGCTAACTTTTTTCTATTTCATTAACTTTTTAAAAGCCTCTTTATTTATAAATCAACTCAATGTTTTGATGTTTTTGCTTTCAATTTTATTAATCTTTTCTTTAATTTTAGGACTTTGGTGCTTAGTTTTAACTTAATTAAAATTTACGTTAGGTCACTGCCATTTTTCTTACATTGACTTAGTCTACTCATGAAAAATGACTAGTTCTTAGACTATTTTGGTCTGTTTCTGAAAATAATGTTTTATAGTTGAATTCATACAGTTTTTCTATGTGACTTGATAATTAAAACAAAATATTTTATACATACTGTAGTTATATTGAATGGAATTTCTCTATATCTTATCAATAGATATGGTCAGTGATATGCAAAAAAACAATAATTTGTGTAGATCTATTTTATGTCCTGCAACTTTTCCAACATTCTTGTCTCATCTATTTTTTTAAGTTGACTCAGAGTTCTCTAAGTAAACCAGTGTATCATTTTTGTAAGAAATAATAATTTTCTTTTTTCTTTTCCTATACTTACTCTATTGAGTTCTTTTTCTTTCCTTATTGTTGAACCTGCTATGTGTAGCACAATATCAAATAATAATGTGATAATGGACATCTTTGTTTTGTTCTTAACCTTAATACAAAATGGCCTCTAGTTATAATTATCTTCCTCTCTTTCTTCCCCAGTCTTCCAGCCTTATTTCCTGAGTTGAGATTTCGTGGTAGGGTCAAGGTTTATAAATTTCCAGAGGAAATGTTAGGGTCTTGTTTGGTTCTAATGTTTTCTGTAGGGTCTTGCTTCTGTTTTCTTTGGGTAGTGAATGCTTTGTTCTCAGTCTCGGGGGCACCTCAGGCCAGGGAGCTACAAACTTTAAGTAGAACCTAAATGGTCTCATCAAGAGTGTTATCTCATAGTTGCCCTACTGATCACAGCCTTGCAGGGACCTGGTCCTAATTAGCATTTGTGTGGCATAACCCACAAAGTAGTCACTGGTTGGAGCTCTAATAGACAGTTGCTGGGCACAGATAGCTGGAAGGCTCTGTAGGTTCAGAGGGACAGAACTGCAGGCAAATCACCTATTCTTCACTCCTTGCCTAGTTACTCAACTTGAATACTATTAAAGGTCTATGTTGAATCCACTGGATTATACCATTTTTTTTTCCTCTGATCTCTTCCTAGGTCTTTTCTTTTGAATAAATATTCTTGGTTCTTTGAATTGATCTTAACATGGAATGAACTGAATGTCCCGTTTTTATTCTGGTTGTTTTTATATGAATTATCTAGATCTTATCAATATTTTCCCTTACCTATGGCTCCAAGAAATAAATACAATATTCTAGATTTCCTCTAACCAGGGTAGAATACAGAAGCATGGCTAGCTACTTATTCCTGAAAGCGTTGTTGTTCTTATTGTGGCCCAAGATAGTTTTGCCTGTAGTCACATATTTCTGACTCAAATTGAGCTTGTATTCTTCTAAAACCCCCAGATCTTTTTCTGACAAACTGTAGGTCAACCAATTGTTCTCCTTCTTGTACTAAAAATAGACTTAAAAAATGTAAGACTTTAATTTATCCCTACAAAATTTCTTATTGGATTCAAACCAGTGAACTAGTCCATCAAGGTCTCTTTGTATTCTGACTCTCATCCAGCTTAACTATAAATAAGGATTGTTTCATTCATTGTATTTGTACTCCCAACACACAACATAATGCCTGGGACATAGTATGTGTTCAATAAATGCTTGCTGATTCATTAGCTCTTTCTCTCAACAGATTTGAAAGACATGTCATTACATGAATCTTGCAAATCTCTATAATATAAAACAAAAACAAAAATGATATTTTAGAAAAATGAACTGACCATCATGAGATTCATGGGTTTCAGTACCCCCAAAATGTGACATTAGCAGAGGTTCTACATAGATGGGAGATGTATCCCCCTCAAAGCAATCACAGGTCCTTGTTGTACAAACATACATGGTGGCACTATTCTTAATATGGATATGTACTTCAAGCGTGTACATTTTCATTGGTGTGGGTATTCTCTAACAACAAAGATGACTGCCTAATTCTCTATGCCATAGTATCTAGTCTTTAAGAGTTTCTGTGGCTGAAAAATTCATCCTCTGGGGGTCAAATAGTGATGAGTTTCTCCAAAATTATCTAGGGTATTTCTTAGTCTGAAGACATTCTTAGCATTGAGCTTTACTTATGAAGCTAGGTGGTATAGTAGTTAGAGCCCTGAGCCTGGAGTCAGGAAGACTCAAGTTAAAAAAAAAATGGCCTTACTAGCTGTGAGACTCTGGACAAGTCATTTAACTTCTGTTTGGCTCAATTCTCTCAACTGCAAAAATAACAGCACCTACCTCACCGGGTTGTTATGACGATCAAATGTAATATTTTTAAAGGGCTTAGCCCAGCGTCTAGCACATCATAGGCATTATATAAATGCTTATTTCCTTCCCCTCAACTTGAAATCCTTCCAGCTTTTTGCATCATGCTGGAGCTGGTGTTCTACTAACATTGACTTTAGGAACTCAGGATGAGACATCAGAGGAAGATACTGAGGAGGACTGATAACAATCAGAATAATAAGGACATGTAAGGCCCATATGATGACCTAGCCTATTCCTGGGCTCCTTTCTAGTAGTCTTCTTTCTGAGAGTTGATCTATGGATAGGATATTTCCAGTTGTAGCCAGAAAGTTCACTGCCAAGAAGAAAATTGTCCAAAAGGCCCAGCCTGACATTGTTAGAGTCAGAGAGAATCCATGCATGCTCTGTCTAGCATGTTCCTGGCAGCCTGATTGGAGTGAGTTGTTTTGGCTGCCTTTATCCACAATTCTGGCTATAGAACCATCTTTCTCAAAGGCATCTACTGGAGTTACCACAATCCCTCCCCTCATTCCTAGGTGACATCATACAGCATGGGGCCAAAGGCAGTGATGTGATGGTATTCATGTTCATTCTCTAGCTGTCATTGGACCAATATGCTGTATTTTCAATTCTGGGGAAGCAAAAGGTTCTTCCCCCATAGGGTGAGGTTGAGGAATGCACTTCTCTAGAGATTCAGGGCTAAAAGAAGAGCAGAGAAGAAAGGTTCCCAGAGCTGTGAGGATTAGAAGTCCAAACATATATGAACTATCAGCCTGAATATGTTGACAGAGGAAAAGACTGTACACAATGGTTTGCCTTGCACGACAGGCCAAAATCACTATTGCCAAGAGACCCAAGATAGGGTGTCTCCCTGCTGATGTACATTACATGGCAAGCTCTTAGAGAAGAGGACAGCTTGCCTATTGTTGGTGTCTAAACAAATATCAACTGTCCATTGGGAGGATCTCTGGGGGGAGAGAACCAAAAGAATGGAAAACCACCATGAGATATACAAATGAAAGTACCATAAGGTTTGGGGGCATGTTAGTCATCGACAGCAGTTTGTCATGCAAGTCATATTCTCTGTATGTATATTCACTTTCATGCATATATAGTATTTTCTTTGATGCATAGTTTAATATACTTCTTCAATAGGCCAATAGCATCTACCTATACCTACCTAATACTGAAACACTTTGATTTCTAGACAGATGGCAAAGAGGCAGGACATTAGGTTATACATGTATTTTTGCTAAAGATTGCCATATCTCTCCATTGGTTAACCTATGTCCCCATCTGTAAAATGAGTGGGTTTAAGACCCTTCCAGAAATCTATGATCATGAGTAGCAGACTTGTGATCCACTAGATCATAGATTTATGTATATGTATATGTGTGTATGTGTATGTGTGTGCGTGTGTGTGTGTGTGTGTGTGTGTGTATGTATACCCATATGACTTGGGAAAAATCATTTGTAAACACAAACAGCTATGTAATATGATTAGCAGTAGTCATTTACATATGAGATAAAATACTTGTAGTACTAAAACCTCCCCATAATCATCAAGGGCAATTATGTAAGGAAATGGTAGAAACTGAGCAACATATCACTGCAGGCTGAAAAAAAAATAACATTAACCAAATACCTAACAAGATATGACCTTGTGGCTACAATTATATATCAAAAACTTGCTACCTTTCTTGAACAGATAAACGACAAATCGTAACACTATGTCCTTGAAAATTCAACCAATAAACAACATTGAAACTATGGCATTAAAACAGACCAAACTTAAACACAATTACACCAATATAACATTGACCCATAATTATTTAAGGACATTTTTAATAGATGCCATCATGCTAAATAATTATGATTTCCAAGCTATGTGGAAATTTCTCAAAATATTTTGATCTATTAGAATAAATTAAAATTCCATAGGAATAAGATGAAATATATGTCATCCTTGTTTATTGTCTTATGTTCTACTGGAGCTATACCACAGATGTTTTCAGTGAACCTACAGAGGATTACTGTACATCCTAATATTTTTATTCAACTAACAAAGGAAATTATCCACTTATACAATCGCTCATATACCATTAAATAGAGTATCAGGGCAGGAACTTGGTCCAAGACAGTTGCTATCTGGTCTATATAAGAGAAAATGATAACAATAACAATAATAATAAATGCTCCTATAATACATGGAAATGAGCCCACTCTAACATTTTGGATCTAAGTCCAGAATTCCTTCAGCTTTGCCATGCTATCTCTTTCCTAGTCTACTCCTCCTTCCACTAATACCACACCCATTTCTAAAAGTATTTCAAAGTTTATAAAGCCTTTTTCTCACAACTCTTTGGAGTTGGTAGTGTAACTATTATTCACCCAATTTTAAAGATGAGAAATTGGCAGCTGAGAAAGGATCGATGACTTGTTTTTCATCAATAGCTAGTAAAATTGGAAAACAGGAATCAAATCTGTGTCTTCTGACTCCAAATACAGTTTTCTTTTCACCATAACACTAAACATTTCATTGAATATCACACGAAAACAAGGCTAGAATTGAAATGATATTCTGTCTTTTTGGATCCATCGCTTAGGAAGCCAGACAGTCCTGTGTGTAGGGAAGGCATTAAGATCCCAGAACAGATATCTGGCCAGAGTTAAAGGCTGTCACATTCCACCAGGCAGAGGTTGAACAGCCTGCCTGTCACCTGCAGCCCCTTTTCCTTGTCCCACTCTCCAAATCTGCTCCTTGTGTCTGGAGGGCCAGTTTCTAGGCCACCTTGGATTCCTGCTTTTGATGGTGCAGACAGGGTGATGTCATCCTTTCAGCTGTTGCCTGGTTTAAGTTTCTGGAAGACATCCTGAATGAATAATGACTCCTTAAAAAGGGTTGGTGTCAACAGGTCATTGGATTGCTGCTGCTGAAGGATGTGTCCCTCACTCAAAGACAGGCAAATGGATTATGTCTCTGAGCCAGGGATGACTCATTGACTAGCTGACATTGGCCTCTTTCTGTTTGTATGTAGAATCCCCTCATTGACTTGCAGATTTCTTAGGGCTTTCTCCTGTCTTTACTGTATACTATTATGTGTTCAGCATCTCAGTTTAGGGAGCAAGCTTGCAAAGCAGTCTGCCTAAGACAGCCCAGTTATGAATACCTACAGCATCCCCTTATGGGCAGATTTGGGAGCCTGGATCAGAAGAATGTAGGTGCATTTTAATAATTTTTAATATTTAAAGTGCTTTAAAGTCACAAAATGTTTTCCTCCAAATACCCCCCCCCCATTTTTTTTTTAAATTCAGAGAAGGTAGTGACTTTCCTTGAGTCACAAAGTTACTATTAGAATCATGACTTGAACTTACATTGTCTTGATTGTAAATATCGCACTTTCCTTCAGACACAATGCTATCTAATAGTGATTGTCCGGAACTCCATTTATTTTTAATATTAAGCTCCAAAAGATAAATTAACCATGGTCCAATTGAGATATAATTCCAAAAAGTTGGGACTCACCTACTCTTTCCCTCTAAAGTACAGGGTAGTGCATCCCCTGCAGTTCCAAAGACATTATGTTATGCCAGAAGTGGGAGAAAGGTGTGGTATAGCAGAAAGGGCACTATACTAAGAAACTGGACATTTCTGCCTATGAATAGTTGCCTCATTCATAGTATCATGGATTTAAAGATGGAAGAGACTTTAAAAATCATGTAGTCTTATCTCCCAATTTTGATAAGTAAATTAAAGCCAAGGAAACTTAAATGATTTGCCCGAAGTAAAAAAAAAAGTAGAAAATAGCGAAGCCTAGATTTGAGCCTAGGTCCTCTGTCTCCAATGGAATCTCAATGGAATTCATTTGATGTTTGTTAAGTGTATAACATGCAAGTTACTAGAAATACAAAAATACAACTAAAATATGTAGTGCAATAGAAAGATTTGGTTCTGGGGTTAGAGGCCTTGGGTTGAGATCTTCCCTCTAATACAACCTTTGTGATTTTGGATAAGTCATTTAACCAATTTTAGCTTCAGTTTCCTCATCTATAAAATGATGGAATTAGACTAGTTAGTCTTTGTGGTCCCTTCTGGCTTTAGTTTTATAACCCTCTACCATGACCCTAAGCTTAAAAACTTTATATACTTTTTTGGTTTTGAAATATATTTTACTTGTATTTTTAATGTTTACATTGCCTAGATTTCCCTCTGTGTCTCTTCATTTCTCCCTCTTAGAAAGCCAGTTCTTAAAAAAAAAATTAAAAAGAGAAGAAAAAAAGGAAGAGAAAAAAATCCAGTAAAATTGATAGAAAAGGGACTTCTGTGAGCCAATATGGTAGACTGTAAGCAGTAAATCACCATCACTCTCTCATAATAAGCTCCAAACAACCATAAAATATCACCCCAGAACAAATCCTGGAACAGCTGAACTAGCAAAAAATGAGGTAAAACAATCTTTCAACCCAAAAAACTTGGAAGATTGGCAGGAACGGTCTGTCTCCCTTGGGTGAAAGGGCAGCACAGTCCAGAACAGGAAACATCCCAGCAAGCCAGCAGTAAGGCCTTCTTCAGTAAATGAGGGTGAGATACTGAGCCCCAGTGTAGCAAAGCAGGTAAATGTCAACACCAAGACCCTCCACATGCCTCAGCATAGTCAGGGGAAAGGGGCAAACTCCAGTGGCCAGATTTCCACATGTTTTTCAGTGTACACCCAGGGAAAAGCATAAACACCCCATAGGCCTCAGCACACTCTAAACACCAGCACTACGACCCAGGTTCAGCACCAGGTAAGCTGCCAGACCCTAATGGCCTCCAGCACCACCAGCCACCCCAACTCCACCCCCTCAGTGCAACATCAGTGCAGCACCAAGTACACAGCCAGGGCCTGCAGTCCCTGCACAGGAAACCAGAGATAATGCCCCTTCTACCCCTGGAACAGAGCTCAAATGTAAAAGATGAGCAGAAACAACAACAACAACAAAAAAGAATCTGACCATAGAAAGTTGTTATTGGTGACAGGGAAGATTAAGACAAACTCAGAAGAGGATAACAATGTCAAAACACCTATGGGCAAAGTCCCAAAGAAAAATGGAAGTCTGTACAAGTGAAGAAAGGGGTGGGAGAGTAAGCATCACTAAAACCTCACTTTCATCTGAACTGGTCAAAGAAGAGTAGAACACACAAAGTTTTTGGTGTGAACTTGGGAAAGGTCACACAGCTTAAATTTAAGTCAACCCAGAAACACAGAGGAATAGAATAAAGGGGGTTATTTAGGGAGGCATTAATCATAAGTAAAACAAGCACAACTCAGAGGATAAATTATGAAAAAATTTTAAAAGAAAGAGTAAGAATATTTGATATTTTCAAGATTTCTATTTTGATGTTTAGTTGAATTTTAAAATTTGTAAGTCTCCATAGTAGTACAATTTATCTTCTCTTTTTATTGATGGAAGAATTTTTAAAATGTGAATTTTCCCTTAAGGATTGTTTGGCTAACATCCCAAAAGTTTTGGTATATTGTCCAATTTTTGTCATTATCTTTAATTAAATTACCATGATTTCTTCATGGACCTACTGATTCTTTAGGATAAAGTTATTTAGTTACCAGTTAATTTTTTATCTTTCTTCAGTGACCATTTATTGAATATATTTTATTAAATTATAATAACTAAATGTTGTGTTTAATATTATTGCTTTTGTGTATTTTTCTGTATTTTTTGTCTTATTCATTGTCACTTTTTTTCCAGAGGTGTCATAGATAGCTGAGAATTATCTGTACTTTTTCTCTTTCCATTCAATAATCACTGGAAATAAATCATATCTAAATTTTCTGAGATTATATTCAAATACTTAACTGTTTTCTTGACTAGATTTGTTAAGCTCTGATGAGGGACACTAATGTTTTACTACCTAGCTTACTACATATTTTTACTGCATGTTTTTACCTTTAACTCATCTAGCTTTTTCTTCATTTATATGCTATTCCATCCAGTGCACATATGCTAAAAATCAACACTAATTTATTGTCTATGGAACCTTTGAGAAAGATGTAGTTTTCTTGTTTACCTTTTCAATTAAGTTTATTTTCGTTATTCCCTTGTCTAAGATTGATTGATGCTTATTTTTCTTTTTTTAATTCAACTGAGGCATAATAGATTTTGCTCCAACCCTTTCTTTTAATTCTTTGTAAGTTTTTACATTACAACTATGTTTTTTGTAAATACTATATAAGAGCCTGATTTTTTTAATCCATTCTATAATCTATTTTATGGATATGTTTGTCTCATTCAGTTATTATCATCAGCTGTATATTTCTTTCAATATTATTCTCTTATACTTTTTTTATCTTCCTCATCTCGTCTTTTATCAAATATTCTTACTCTTTATTCTAAAACTTTTTCATAATTTATCCTCTGAGTTGTGCTTGTTTTACTTATGATTAATGCCTCCCTAAATAACCCCCTTTATTCTATTCCTCTGTGTTTCTGAGTTGACTTAAATTTAAGCTGTGTGACCTTTCCCAAGTTCACACCAAAAACTTTGTGTGTTCTACTCTTCTTTGACCAGTTCAGATGAAAGTGAGGTTTTAGTGATGCTTACTCTCCCACCCCTTTCTTCACTTGTACAGACTTCTATTTGTGCACCCTGATATTGTGAAATAAATGTTGCTGTCCTTGCTTCCCCTTCCTTCTAGTGTATCTGTTTCAATTCCTTTCCTTTCTTGTATATGACTATCAAAACATGATAATACCACTCAAAGGCCTTCTGTGACTCTACTCTATGGTCTCTCATCACATAAGGATTCCTAAAGACCTCTAGCGTCATCCCCCATAGGATGTAAACATTTTATTCTTACATTAACCCTCTTGATCACCTTTGTTTCTCTTGACTCCTGTGTTTGCACTTCAAAGATTCCACTCAGATCTGGTCTTTTCACTAAGAATGCTTGGAAGTCCTCTACTTCATTGAAGACTTTTTTATCCCCTTACAATTTTATTCAATTTTGCTGGGTAAATTATTCTTGGATGTAAGCCTATATATTTTATATTTGAGGATATCACATTCCAAGCTCTCTACCCCTTTATAGTGGCAGATGCTAAATTTTATATGATCATAACTATAGTTCCTTAGTACTTGAATTCTTTCTTTCTGGCTGCTTTCAGAATTTCTTTTTCTTTGATCTGGAATATCTAGATTTTTACTATGATATTATTAAGAGCTTTCTTTTTTAGATTCCTTTCAGGAGTTAACAGATGGATTCTTTTTTTTTTCCTTTGGCCACATTCTCATACACCTGGGTGGTTTCCTTGCATAATTTCTTTAAATATAATATTTAGCATTGATTTTTGGTCATGACTTTTAGTAAATTATTTTCAAATTCTCTTTCCTTGATTTGTTTTCCAGGCCACTTTTTTTTAATATACGAGACATCTTGCATTTTCTTCTATTTTTCAATCTTCTGACTTTGTTTTAATATTTCTTGTTATCTTGTGATATTAACTTCTGTTTGGTCCAATTCTATTTGCAGGGAATCTGTTCATTGGGTAGGATTTCATACCTCTTGTGCTAACACGTTAATTCTTTTTCCAAGTCTCTATTACATAGCTCTAATTTACTTTCTAATTCTCCTCTCTACTATTCTCATTTCATTTATAAAATAATTTTGGCTTTTTTTAAAATTAACTCTTGCTTCATTTCTTTTAGGAATTCTAATTGATCTTATAACCAAAATGTGTTGTTTTTTTGTTTGTTTGTTTTGGTGGGGTTTTTTTTGAGGATGATGCTTTTGAGTTATTTTCCTCTTCTGGGTTTCTGTTTTAAGCTTCCTTGACATAATAAAAGCTTTTTTTTGTTTACTCATTTTTCCAGCTTTACTTCACATTTTGGGACTTTATGTTAGGGCTGAGCTCTGTGCACTTCTGGTAGGGCTGTTGTGATTTATTATGTCTTGTCTTACCTTCTGTCATGATGCTACAGCTCTGTAGCTTTCATCTGCCCTAGGAGTTTATTTCAGAGATCCCTTCCTGGCTTAGTGTGATAATGCTGTCCCCCAGAACTGAGTCTTAGATAACTCCTCCAGAGTCAATGTGACCACTTTGCTGTCCAGTTCTTCATCTGGGAGGCTAAGTTCTATATCTCCTTTATAAGTTAGAGTGACAGCATTATAACTGTGTTCATCCCTATTAGTGATAGTGACATAGTTCTCTGCTCCTGAGATTTGGCTCTTAGATCCCCTCTCAATAGGATCACTGCTCCTGCCACCAGAGCTGAGGTTTTTTTTTTATATTTGTACTTATATTTTTATTAATTTATTTTGATTTATCAATAATCACTTCCATATGCTTTTGAGTTTAAAATTTTTCTCTCCCTTCTTCCCCACCACCCTCCCCAAGACAGTGCACAATATTAAACATATTTTCACATTAGTGATGTTGTAAGTAAAAATTAAAAGCAATAGGAGGAACCATCAGAAAGAGGAAACAGAACTCAACAGAAGAGAAAAAAACTAGCAATTAAACTTCCATAGTTCTTTCTTTGGATGTGGAAAACATTTTCCATCCCAAGGCCTTTGGAGATATCTTAGATCCTTGTATTGCCAGGAACGGTTAAGTTTATCAATATTAGTCATCACACAACATGGCTGTTATTGTGTACAACATTCTCTTGGTTCTGCTCACTTCACTCAGCATCAGACCATACAAGTCATTTCAGGTTTTTCTGAAGTCAGCCTGATCATCATTTCTTATAGCACAACAGTATTCCATTACATTCATATACCACAACTCGCTCAGCCATTCCTCAATTGATGGGCATCCTCTCAATTTCCAGTTCTTTGCCACCACAAGAAGAGCTGCTATGAATATTTTTGTACACGTACATCCTTTTCCCATTTGTATGATCTCCTTGGGATATAGCCTTAGAAGTGCTATTGCTGGATCAAAGTGTATGCACATTTTTATAGCCCTTTGGGCATAGTTACAAATTGCTCTCCAAAATGGTTGGATCATTTCAAAACTCCACTAACAATGCATTAGTGTTCCAATTTTCCCACATCTTCTCCAACATTTATCATTTTCCTGTTTTGTCATGTTGGCCAATAGGTGTGATGTGGTACCTCAGAGTTTTTTGATTTGCATTTCTCTAATCAATAGTGATTTAGAGCATTTTTTTATATGACTATAGATGGCTTTTATTTCTTCATCTGAGAACTATCTGTTCATATCCTTTGACAACTTATCAATTGGGGAATGGCTTGTATTCTTATAAATTTGACTTAATTCTCTATATATTTTAGAAATGAGGCCCTTATTAGAGAGACTGATTATAAAAACTCTTTCCCAATTTTCTACCTTCTTTCTAATCTTAGTTGCATTTGCTTTGTTTGTGTAAAAACTTTTCAATTTAATGTCATCAACATTATCTATTTTGCTTTTCGTAATGTTCTCTATCTCCTGTTTGGTCATGAATTCTTCTGTTCTCCATAGATCTGACAAGTAAACTATTCCTTGCTCTCCCAGTTTGCTTATAGTATCAGCCTTTATATCTAAATCATGAACCCATTTTGACTTTATCTTGGTATATGGTGTGAGATTTTGGTCTATGCCTAGTTTCTGCCATACTCTTTTCCAGTTTTCCCAGCAGTTTTTTTCAAAGAGTAGGTTTTTATTCCAGAAGGTGGGATCTTTGGGTTTATCAAATAATAGATTACTATAGTCATTGACTACTGTGTCTTGCATACTCAACCTAATCCACTGATCCACCACTCTATTTCTTATCCAGTACCAAGCAGTTTTGGTGATTGTTGCTTTGTAATACAACTTAAGATCTGGAATGGCTAGGCTACCTTCCCCTGCATTTCTTTTCATTAGTTCTCTTGATATTCTGGACCTTTTGTTCTTCCAAATAAATCTTGTTATTATTTTTCCTAACTCTATAAAATAATTTTGGTAGTTTGATTGGCATTGTACTGAATAAGTAAATTAGCTTAGGTAGAATTGTCATTTTTATTATATTAGCTCGGCCTACCCATGAGCAACTGGTGTTTTCCAGTTATTTAGATCTGACTTTATTTGCGTGAAAAGTGTTTTGTAATTGTGTTCATAGAGTTCCTGGGTTTGTTTCAGGAGGTAGACTCCTAAATATTTTATAATGTCTACAGTAAGTTTAAATGGAATTTCTCTTTCTATCTCTTGCTGTTGGGCTTTGTTGGTAACATATAGAAATGCTGATGATTTATGTGGGTTTATTTTAAAGCCTGCAACTTTGCTAAAGTTGTTTATTATTTCAAGTAGTTTTTCACTTGATTCTCTGGGATTCTCTAAGTATAACATCACGTCATCTGCAAAGAGTGATAGCTTTGTTTCTTCTTTGCCTATTCTAATACCTTCAATTTTTTTTCTTCTCTTATTGCTAAAACTAATGTATCCAGTATGATGTTGAATAACAGTGGTGATAATGGACATCTTTGTTTCACCCCCGATCTTATTGGAAATGCTTCTAGCTTGTCCCCATTACATATTATGCTTACTGAAGGTTTTAGATAGATGCTATTTATTATTTTAAGGAAGATTCCATTTATACCTATGCTCTCTAGTGTTTTTAATAGGAATGGGTGTTGTATTTTATCAAATGCTTTTTCTGCATCTAGTGAGATGATCATGTGGTTTCTGTTAGTTTTGGTGTTGATATGATGAATTATGCTGATAGTTTTCCTTATATTGAACCAGTCCTGCATTCCTGGTATAAATCCTACCTGGTCATAGTGTATTATTCTTGTGATAAGTTGCTGTAATCTATTTGCTAATATTTTGTTTAACATTTTTACATCTATATTCATTAGAGAAATTGGTCTATAATTTTCTTTCTGTTTTGACTCTTCCTGGTTTAGGTATCAGCACCATATTTGTATCATAAAAAGAATTTGGTAAGACTCCCTCTTCACCTATTTTACCAAATAGTCTATATAGTATTGGAATTAATTGTTCTTTAAATGTTTGATAGAATTCACATGTAAATCCATCTGGCCCTGGAGATTTTTTCCTAGGGAGTTCATCAATGGCTTGTTCAATTTCTTTTTCTGAGATGGGGTTATTTAAGTATTTTACTTTCTCTTCTGTTAATCTGGGCAATTTATATTTATGTATTCATTTCACTAAGATTGTCAAATTTGTTGGCATATAGTTGGGCAAAATAATTCCTAAGTGTTGTTTTAATTTCCTCTTCCTTGGTGGTAGCTTCACCCTTTTCATTCTTGATACTAGTAATTTGGTTTTCTTCTTTCTTTTTTTTTAATTAGATTAACCAAGGTTTTTCTATTTCATTGGTTTTCTCATAAAACCAGCTCTTAGTTTTATTTACTAGTTCAATAGTTTTCTTAATTTCAATTTTATTAATTTTTCCTTTGGTTTTCAATATTTCTAATTTGGTGTTTAATTGAGGATTTTTAATTTGTTCTTTTTCTAGTTTTTTTAGTTGTATGCCCAATTCATTGAACTCCTCTTTTTCTATTTTATTTATGTAAGCATTTAGAGATATAAAACTTCCCCTAAGAACTGTTTTTGCTGCATCCCATAAGTTTTGGTATGTTGTCTCATTATTGTCATTCTCTTCAATGAAATTATTGATTGTTTCTATGATTTGTTCTTTGACCCAATCATTTCTTTAGGATTAGATTATTTAGTTTCCAATTATTTTTTAGTCTATCCATGGCCCTTTATTACATATAATTTTATTGCATCATGATCTGAAAAGGATGCATTTAATATTTCTGCCTTTCTGCATTGGATTGTGAAGTTTTTATGCCCTAGTACCTGGTCAATTTTTGTGTATGTGCCAGGTACTGCTGAGAAAAAAGTATATTCCTTTCTATCCCCATTCAGTTTTCTCCAGAGGTCTATCATACCTAACTTTTCTAGTGTTCTATTCACCTCCTTAACTTCTTTTTTGTTTATTTTGTGGTTAGATATATCTAGTTCAGAGAGGGAGAGGTTGAGGTCCCCCACTAGTATAATTCTGCTGTCTATTTCTTCCTGTAACTCCCTAAACTTCTCCTCTAAGAATGTGGATGCTATACCATTTGATACATATATGTTTAGTAATGATATTACTTCATTGTCTATGGTGCCTTTTAGCAGGATGTAGTTTCCTTCCTTATCTCTTTTGATGAGATCTATTTTTGCTTTTGCTTTGTCTGAGATCAGGATTGCTACCCCTGATTTTTTTACTTCAGCTGAAGCATAATATATTTTGCTCCAGCCTTTTACTTTTACCCTGTATGTGTCACTCTTTTTCAAATGTGTTTCCTGTAAACAACATATTGTAGGATTATGGTTTTTAATCCATTCTGTTATATGCTCCTGTTTTATGGGGGAGTTCATCCCATTCACATTCACAGTTATGATTACTGTGTCTTTTTCTCCATCCTTACCCCCCATCCCGTTTATGCTTTTCTTACTCCTTTCTCCTTTCCCCCCTACTAGTGTTTTGCTTTTGACCACCACCTCTTTCAGTCCCACCTCCCTTCTATTATCCCTTTCCCTTTTCTTCCCCTTTACCCTTACTGCTTCTTCCCTCCCTTCAATCCCTCCTCCCTTTTCTTTCCCCTTTTCCCTCCTACTGCCTATAGTGCAAGTTAGATTTCTATACCTGATTATGTTATTCCCTTCTTGAGCCAAATCTGATGAGAGTAAGGTTCAAACAATGCTCATCCCCCTCCCTTCTTTCCCTCTGCTCTAATAGGTTTTTGTGTCTTTTCCTGTAATGTAATTTACCCTTGTCTGCCTCCTCCTTTCTCAGTACATTTTCTTAGCTCAGACTAATCCACTTACTTGGATCCATTTAACCCACTTGATTAGATTTTTTTTTATCATTACATCAAAGTCAACTTATATCCATCCCCTTTATGTATACTCCTTTAACATGGTATAATAACAACACAGTTCTCAAGAGTTACAAGTGTCATCTTCCCTTGTAGAGATGTAAACATTTTGCCCTTATTAACAACATATTGTATCTTTCTGTTCCATTTCCCTTTTTATGCCTCTCTTGAATCTTGTACTTGAAGATCAAATTTTTTGTTGAGCTCTGGTCTTTTTATCATGAAGGTTTGGAAGTCTCCTATTTTGTTGAATATCCATCTCCTTCCCTGAAAAAATCACGCTCGTTTTCACTGGGTAGTTAATCCTTGGCTACATTCCAAGGTCCTTTGCCTTAAGGAATATCATGTTCCACAACCTACGGTCTTTTAATGTAGAGGCTGCAAGGTCTTGTGTAATCCTGACTGGGGTTCCATGACATTTAAATTATTTCTTTCTAGCTGCTTGCAATATGTTCTCTTTAATCTGGTAATTTTGGAATTTAGCTATTATATTCCTTGGCATTTTCAATTTGGGATCTCTTTCAGGTGGAGAGCAGTGGATTTTTTCTGTAGTTATTTTACCTTCTGGTTCTAGGACTTCAGGGCAGTTTTCCTTTATGATTTCCTGAAGGATATTGTCCAGGCTCTTTTTTGTTCATCATGATTTTCAGGTAGGCCAATAATTTTTAAACTGTCTCTCTTGGATCAATTTTCCAGGTCAGTTGTTTTACCCGTGAGGTATTTTATATTTTCATCTATTTTTTTTTCATTTTTTTGTTTCTGTTTGACTGATTCTTGCTCTCTCATGGAGTCATTAGTTTCCATTTGTTCAATTCTAATTTTTAACATATTGTTTTCTTCTGTTAGGTTTTGTACTTTCTTCCCCAATTGGTCAATTGTATTTTTAGGGGATTTGTTTTCTTCAGTGTACTTTTTTCCAGTTGGCCAATTGCGTTCTTTGGGGACTTGTACATTTTTTCCAATTGGCCAATTGTACTTTTTAAGGACTCCTCTACCTCTCTCATTTGACTTTTAAAATCCTTCTTGAGCACTTCTAAGAAGGCTTTTTGGGCTTCAGACCATTTCATATTCCCTTTTGATGTTGCAGATGTGGGTTTGATGACAATGTTGTCCTTTTCAGAATTTCTGTCTTGATCTTCACTCTTCTCATAATATCAATCTATCGTACATTTCTTTTTACTCATGGTGTTTCTTTATTCCCTGGTCTTTAAAGAGATTATGCTCTCCTGCTGGGGAGCAGAGGGCACTGAACCAAGCTTCTTGTGTTGGGAGCCTAGGTCTTGGTCACTGGCTTTGTGTGCTGGGGTCTCTTATGTTGGCAATTGGAGGCTGTAGGGTTCTGGCAGCTTACCTGGTGTTGGGCTGGAATCAGCAAGGCTGGGACTTTCAGGCAAATCTAGGTTGCCTGCTTTTCCTTTCCTTTAGCTTTGTTCAGCTCCTTTAAGATGTGTGCTGCAGGGTGTTTATCTGCCTGGGGCCCCTTGCAGTGCTGCCTCCCTTAGTTCTGTTGAGGCACTGGGAGACTCCTTTGCTGTAGAATGCCGAGGGACCTGGTGGTTTTCTGAGCTGGTTTCCACCAGTTTCTCTGCCCTCACTGAGGCACTCGGAGATCCAGCAGTTGGTGTTTGCCTGCTTGACCACCTGGGCTTTGGGTTCTCCTCCTAGTTGGCAGTTGGAGGCTGTAGGGTCTGACAGCTTACCTGGTGTTGGACTGGAATCAACAAGGCTGGAACTTTTGGGCAACTCTAGATTTCTTTCTTCAGCTCCTTTCAGAGGAATGCTGCAGGGTTCTTATCCACCTGGGGCCCTTTGTAGTGCTGCTTCCCTTATTTTTGCTAAGCCACTGGGAGACCTGTTTGCTGTAGAATGCCTAGGCACGGGCATCTCCTCCTGGTGTGCTAAAGTGGGTCTTTCCACTAGCTGGCTGGGCGACTCCCAGTTCCATACTGCTCCCCTTCCCCTGGGGTAAAAGGGGCCTTTCCCGTTAATCCCTCTAGCTACCTGGGCTACTGCACTGCTGCACCCTGTCTTTATTCTGGTTCAGTTGTTCCAGGGTTTTTACTGGGGTGATATTTTCTGGGTTTTCAGAGGTTGATAGGGGAGGGTGAGAGTGACTGACTTTTTACTCTGCCATCTTGGCTTCTGAAAGTGGAAGTTCTGTACTTACATTTTAGATGTTTGTTCTTTGATAGAATTTAAGCTTCTCCTTTTATTTAAATTTAAATCTCCTTTCAGATGTTAGAATGACCTTTTTTCTCTTTCAGGAAATGAAATCCTGTGTCCCTTCTCTGGAGGCAGAATAGCAGTGTGGTCCTCTTCTTTTCCCTTGGCATGACTCCAGGATCCTGGACCACACCTATTCCATAATTCCTCTTCTATTCACTTGCTTGTGGTCAAATTTGCAGTCTTGTGCTTGATAAAAGACTCACTGTGGTCCTTTTTAGATTTCTAATCACTACTTGGTACATAATGGACACTGTATAAATGTTCATTCTCTTCCCTTCCCTTCCCTATACACATGAGATCCTTATTGGAGTAGCTGAGTAAGCTGGGCTGCACTGCTTCTTCCTACTCTTCCATCTTGCTTGTTCTCTCTCATCTCTACGTTTCTTAATCAATTTTCAAAGATAATTTAATGGCGACTCAACAATTAACATCATAGCCATAAAATTCAAATGTCTCTCTTGTTTCTTCAAACATTGGTTGAATGCAATCTATGTATAATAGTGAACAATAATTTAAAAAGGGGGTAGGCAACATTTAAATCTAATGATTCTTGCAGAGCCTGGTAGTGGAGTTTATCTAAACCTGATGTCCACCTCCCATGTTTTCCCCTATTTTTCTGCCAGGGACTAGGGTTGTATGGACAATAGGCTGAATTGATTTATTGATTTTTTAATCACCTTTTTAAGTATAAGTAAATTGGTTTAAAAATAGTCTTACTCTTAAAAATAACCTGAAGCAAATGGTAATTTGTATTTTATTTATATGGGTTCTTTTTTATTCCTTAATGTGTTGCTGTTGTTCAGTTGTTTCAGTCATGTCCAACTCTTCACGACTTTAACTGGTATTTTCTTGGAAAAGATAATGGAGTGGTTTGCCATTTCTTTCTCCAGCTCATTTTAAAGATGAAGAAACTGAGTCAAACAGGGTTAGGTGACTTTCCCAAGGTCACACAGCTAGCAGGTGTCTGAGGATGAATTTGAATTCAGGTGTTCCAGACTCCAGGCCCAGTGTTCTATCTATAGGTTCTGAATTTCTCCTCTCAATCCATTCCCCAAGAAAGTTCACTAACCTTCATAATTTCTCCTTTTAGTTATAGACCAATCAGTCTCAAATTCATACTTTCAGATTTCAAGGCCTTACATCTACCTATCTGTGCGACATGTTGATGTCACACAGGTCAAGTTGATATTGTCTACAAAACACTTCCATGTAGATGTGCCCTACCTATGTGAACTTAGTCTGAACCTATACAAACTTACTATTATTCCTTAAAAAAAGATATCTTTGATATTTTCCTATTTCTATGTTCATCCAACAACAATAATGAAGATAATAACATCAACAATAATAATATCAGTATTTATATATTGCTTACTATATGCCAGGTTTTATGCTAGGCAATTAACAAATATTATCTCAGTTGATCCTAACAACAGCCTTGGGAGGGGGCAGAGAGTAGGTACTGTCATTTCCATTTTACAATTGAAGAAACTGAGGAAAACAGAGTTTAAGTGCCTTGCCCAAGGTTACACAGCTAATAAGTGTCTGAGGCTGTATTTGAACTCAAGACTTCCTGACTCCAAGTCCCGCACTCTTTTGACTGTGTTGCCTAGCTGCCTATAAGCATTGTTCATATTTTTAACTTAGCTATCATTTATTTATTTTTTGTAGCTTTTTTTAGCGATTTATTCCCCCACAGTTTTAATCATCTTAGCCTTTGGATCATAGAATCATAGATTTAAGGCTGGAAGGGATTTTAAAGTTTATTTTGTTTAGCTACGCCCCTTTTTTAATTGAGAAAATTGTAGCTCATAGAATTTAAATGAGTTGCCAAAGGTCACATAGGCAGTAAATTTCTAGATGTGTAAAGCATCTAAGGGCTTGCATTATGCCTTCCTTGGGTTTAATCAGTCAACCATGTTTTCTCACATGAGTGTTTTTTTTTTTTCCTGGAAGCTATCAGATGTCTTACTGTGAAGAAGGGTTATGGATCACAAAGTAACAAGGACTCTTAGATCTAGGGGTAAGATCAGGGAGGTGCCATTCACTGAAGTCAAAGGGAATATGCATCCATCCTCCATGGATGTGATTTGCAGTCACTATAATCTGTGACTAATCTGGCCAGTTCATTTCCCTGCTCAGAAGTTTTCAATGGTTCTCTACTGCCCTGATCTAGTCCTTTTGCTTTATGGATGAGTAAACTTAGGTACAAAATAGGTAAGGTACATTCCTAATGTCACAAAGAGAGTCAGTGGTAGAATTAGAATTAGAATCCAGTTCTCTTGAACTCTATTCATGTTCCAGTGTACCAGGTAATGCCCCTCTCCATCTTTAATTTGGATAGATCAGCTGTCTTCCCAGATTTCATTGTTGGTTAAAAATAATTTTCTCTGTTTTTTTTTTGTTGTTGTTTTGTTTTGTTTTGTTTTTTTATTTTTTTTTTTAGGCAATTGGGGTTAAGTGACTTGCCCAGGATCACACAGCCAGTAAGTGTCAAGTGTTTGGTCTGAGGCTAGATTTGAACTCAGGTCTTCTTGACTTCAGGGCCGGTGCTCTATCACTGTGCCACCTAGCTACCCCCACTTAAAAATAATTTTTAAAAATGCTCTAAAAATATACCACTTATCTCAAGAGAAATTTCTTTCCAAAGTTCAGATAAGATTTCTAAGACCATCCCACTACTTAGTAAATGTCATTTTTGTTCAAATTTATCCCAGGATGAACAAACCACATGATACCTTTGAAGCACTAAGTGACATGAGGCCCAGTTAACATTTCTTTGTAAAAACTTTCCTGCAATTTTCACTTGAGTCTCAAGGGAGATTGGGATTGATCACCCTGACTCTCTCTTTCATCAAAATTGTCCTCCCATCACTGGGAAGCTGACAAGTTGGCTTAGTATTTGGATAGAAATACTGTTTCAGATGAGTATTTTTGCATGACTTAGAATACTTAAACTTATCAGAACCTGGTGAGTTTTTTTGAGTGGTAGTTTTGATTGTCTCCAGGTTAAGATCCTTGATGTGTCCTAGGAAAAGTCACTGTTAACTTAGCTCTATTGCCAGAGCTGTTGGTCACCCCAGCCTTTCCCTGAAGTTATAATTATCTCCATTTGAGGCTTCTAGGGTTTGCAAAATGCTTTCCTTAGGCTGATCAGTCAAGCACCTTTTGTTGCTGTTTGTTCTTGAAGCTCCTACATGCCTTCCTTCAGCATAGCTTTTTGCCCTTCTCCTTTGGATGACTATCCACATTGGTTGCCAAAGCCAAAAAAGAAAAGCATATCCTAAACTTTATAAAGAAAAATCCTTTTTAAAAAAATTCTCCCAAGACTGCAGCCAGCTGAAAAATACTCCCCCATTTCCTAAGAATAGTGACTTGATATTCCCACCCCTACTTTATACCAAACAAGGTGGGATCTCTAACATATGTGGGATTCAGAGGAGTCAGCATGGACCTCATTGGTCCTGGGTGATCTGCTCTAAAAGGAGATCTTATTTTCTTGATCTCTTTGTGGGTGGCATGAACAGATTCTAGGTTTTCTATACTGATCCAAGCCATCTGATTGAATATAAGGTAGTTCAAACAGAGCTGAGTTAAAAAAAAATGCTTAAAACTTCATTCAGGGAAGTCTTCACTATAACATAACCAAAGACATAAAATATACTGATAACACATTTAGGTAAGGCCTATCTGGCCCTGGCCTTTCCTGCAAGATCAGTTGGAAGGTTTTTGGAAAAGGCCCATGAATGCAAAACATATGAGGTGCCTTGGATACAGGAGCTCCAACACTCCTAAAGGGTGACAGGAATCCCAAAGCTGGATGGAGTACATTATTTCTCTCTGGGCCTCATGGTATAATGACATACACAAACCAGCAAAAAATATGAGGCCTTGCAGTGGAGGAAATCAGTCTTTTGCTAACTCTGTAGGCCCTCAGGGAACAGACAAGATTGGCTGAGCCTTTCATAAGTAGCAGATAGATGAATATACCATTTCCTCAGGCTTCAGTTTCAGCTCTGAAAGAAAAGACAAATGGTCCAATAATTGTGCAGCAAGTAGGAAAATATGGACTCAGCCGCTTCTTCCAATTGGCCAGTCATTTAATGAGTTTGCTTTTTTGATAACTTTCAGAAAAAGTAAGTGTTTTATTTGAGAATGGTGACAGGTCCAATTTCAAAGAAGGATTGATGTCCTCTATCAAGTCATAAAATATCTGCATAGATGACTGCTTTTCCAACCTCACCTCTCTCTTATTCTTCTTATGAACCTGTCTATACCTTAAGATTAGAGGAAATAAGAGTGGAATAGAGAGTTCCTCCCTCCCGCATTCCTGCTGTTCAATATAAGCCAGTCCAAAAGAACAGTGGAAAGAACACTGGAATTGGAGCCAGAACACCAAGGTTTGCATCCTGACTTCTACAATTCATTAACTGTATAACCTTGGGCAAGTTGCTTAACTTCTCTCAGTCCATTCCCTCATCAATAAAGTGGGAATCATAGACCTTATACTACCTATCCCAAAGACTTATTGTGGTGAAGGTGTTTTGTTAACTTTAAAACAATATAGAAACATAAATATACAATCATAGTATTATAATAATACTTTATCTCTTTGGTCCTCAGTTGCTATTTATGTAAAACAAGGGAACTGGTCTGGATAAACTCCAAGGTCCCTTCTATTTCTAAATCCAATGATTCTATAAATAGTGGTAAGATTTTTAGGCTATAAACATGAGTACTTTAATGAGCTTTGTTTTGTTAAAGGGGAAAACTATTGATCTGAAATTATGACAGAAGCATGAGAAGACTGAGACAAAGTAAATAAGCAGAACAAAGAAAACAATATATTGTGCATAGTGACTATAGCAAAGTATGTGGAAATTACAATAAGAAAAATAATCAAAGCCAAATGCTATGAAATTATAATAGCCAAACTGGTTCTAATATCTTTGCAGTCACACAGTACTATGGGTGTAAAACACTGAATATTATTTCAGGGTTTTTTTATATATTAATACCACTGTACTTCCCTGCCTTTTTTATTCTATTTATAGAGGAAGGGATTTACTTGGGAGGAAGAAGGAAGGGATACTTTGAAAGATAGAGGTGATTTTGAAATAAAATTAATCCCAAAACATATTTTTAAAATAATCCAAAAACATTTTAAAATATTTTTAAAACTTCGAAATAAAATTAATCCATAAACATATTTTAAAACAAAATGTCTTCCTGCCAAGATATCTTCCTCTACAAGAGGCAGAGTATCCAAATCCTCCATATCAACCCCAACACAACCCTAATATTCTTTCTAGACTGAATGATGATGAATAAATCCAATGAGAAACTACACCAGGTGACTTCTTCCACCTTAGAACTATAAAGAGTCAACCAAAAGCCCATAGACAAAAGAAAAGTGTTATCCTTCAGCAGGGCAAGTACAACCATGATCAAAAATGGGCCACATGTTGATTGCAAGGCTATGAGCCCCATGAATCCCAATCTGAAACAGAGTCTACTCTAAGAGACAAATGGAATTGGGGTACATGTGTCCATGGTTTAATTTCTCTCAGGGTGGTTAGACATGCATTGCATGGGAGTTCAGTCCAAAACTGGGCCCCCCAAGGGGGCTGATTTAGAACAGGCATAGTTTGGGATTTGGGGGTACAGTGTTATATGCCCTTTGAAGAGTAGGTATTCCCGAGGGGTGCCAATCTACTGTGATTGGTCAACATAATAGGAGGTAGGTCATATTAAAAGGAGGTCTTGGGTATGCACTTTAGATCACAGTCCACAGGGGCCAATATCAAAGGAAATACTACCCCCAGTCTTGGAAGTCTGTCTGCACCCAAACCCAAGTAGTATAAAATCAATTCAGGCCTGGGTTAGAGGTTGACCAAAATAAAAAGACTCAATGCAATCTCGTCATCAGAGATGTCCTTTTGAACAACTTTGGTCAGAAGGTTGACAGGGTTGGGGGGGGTGGAGGGAGCTCTGAGTCTCCAGTACACAGATTAACAAGAGAAATCATTTTTCACAGTCCTGAGGCACCAAGAGTGAAAGCCTATCCTGAGAAGATGCATACCCTGAAAGCCCAGGGAGGAGGAGTGGGTAAACTGCTGTCAACCAGGCCAGAACTGTTCCAGAGCACTTAGAACAGGACATCACAGGCACATGGAACCAGGGAACACCCTGAAGATTTAGTGCTTAGAATCTCAAAGATCTGAGTAGCCAAATCCCAGGAGTGGAGATCAGAACAAGAATCCTGGGAACCCAGAGCAAAAATAAACAGGGCCAGCCACTCCACCCAAAAGTTTAGTAGATGACAGAGCATGGGCCCTGACACAAAGCCTGGTATTGTATATCCATCATTTCTGAAGAGGACCAATTACAATACAGGTGATGGCTTGATTCACCTGTGAATTGGATTTAAGGGAGGCAGAGCTGCATTCTCTCTTCCAGAGTCATCAAAGGCCAATTACAAGAAAAAAGTTAAGATGACCAGCAATGTCCCAGGATGCAGTGGAAGACCTTGACATCTTTGATACCATAGTATCAAATAAATCAACGCAAATCATCATCATTTCTGTATCTATCCAAAAAATGCAGCAGGAAGTGATTGAAAGAGTAATTCCATTTAAAATAACTAGAAAATGTTAAAAATACCTGGAAATCTACCTACCAAAATACGTAGAGGACAACAGTGTTTCAATGGCCATGAATGGCCTTCACGGCCATTGGAACAAATTGTTCTCATTTGCTCATTCCACTAAAAGAAATCTTCATGTGCTTGAGGTAGACATTCTTCTAACTCACCAACAGATCTGAGGCCTGTCAGTTACCCTCAATCTGGTTTAACCTGTCTGCTGAAATGGTTTATTTGGGTGTGGCTACTGTACATGATACAACTCCTTGGAGCCACAAGTGAGAGTTAGGTGGAAGGTAGACACCAAAGGTAGATGAACAGCCCTAAAAAGGATTCAGCAAGCCCACACATCAGAGGTTCCAGTCCTCCCTGCATCATCCTTGTCAGCACACAGACCACTAAAGAATGATCTCTATAGAGGTGAGTAAATCAAATACTGATTACTATAAATAATTATTGGGAATCTAACTCTATAACAATTGCAAGCAGAGACACAAGAGAAAAACAAATAGATTTTCCACAAGGTCTACATGAATACCTTAAAAAATAATGAAGAGATTTTTTTTTACATGAAATAGAAGCTGTAAGGAAATGAATGAGAAGAAGTAACTCAAAGAGAAAGTCATAAAAAATCATATCCTAGAAATAGACCCTGAAAACTAGAGTACACCAAATGAAAATCAATGACTCTGTGAATCAGTGAGAAATATTGAACAAAATAAAAAACACTGAAAAAAATAGATAAAAAATGGACTCCTCGGAATCTCTCTCTCTCTCTCTCTCTCTCTCTCTCTCTCTGTGTGTGTGTGTGTGTGTGTGTGTGTGTGTATAAATAATTGACCTGGAAAAGAGATCAACAAGAGATAATATAAGAATTACTGAGCTCCCTGAAAACTATAATAAAAAACAATCAAATCAAAAGTGAAATTGCCCAGATCTATTAGGACCAAAGGGCAAAGACAGAAATAATCCACTTATTACCTTAAGAAAGAAACCCCAAAAGGGAA
This sequence comes from Vombatus ursinus, assembly GCF_900497805.2. NCBI lineage: Eukaryota > Metazoa > Chordata > Mammalia > Diprotodontia > Vombatidae > Vombatus > Vombatus ursinus. The sequence continues at coordinate 35,953,339 of NW_020954564.1, forward strand.
AGTCCTGACAATGTCACAATCAAAATCCAAAGCTCCCAACACATAAAGAAAAAAAATATTTCAAGCCTCCAGAAAGAAAAAGTTCAAGTACCAGGGAACTACAGCTTCTGCTATCAGCTTTTGCTAAAAACAAGAGAAAATTAATAACTTACCCTGCAAGACTGAGTGTAATTCTACAAGGAGTAAAAAAATGGCTCTTTAATGGAAGAGAGGACCAGAGCTGAGTAAGAAATCTGAAATGCAAACACCAGTCCAGAGAAACCTAGAAAAGTAAATTGTTGAATAGCTGAAAAGAACTATATGATGATGGATGTAATACTGGTATTCTAGTAGAAGTATAAGCAGCAAATATCTCATCAGAACCTTAACATCCTCAAAGCATGTTGAGGGAGATGAATGGGACGGGTGTGGGGAGAAAGAAGAGGTCTGGGAACAGATTGGTCCTGTTCTGAATATTTTAAAGGGGAGAAGATAAGGGAGGGTAAAATAAGGGATAGACCAGTATAGAAAGAAGGAAGAAAGTGGAGGAAATGTTATTTATTAAAACTAGGGGATATGAGAATATACGGAGGAATGGTGGGGAGAGCAAGCATCACATGACCCTTATTCTTACCTAAATTGGGCAAAAAGGATTGAACACATACATAAGAACAATTTAGTGTGTACACACATCTAATTTAACAAAGAATCAAGTGGGGATAAAGAATGAGGTTTCTAACAGAGATGATAATACCAAGGAATAATAACTGATGATGATAATTATAATAGCTAGCATGTATATTGTGCTTTGAGGTTTACAAAGTGCTGCACATATGATCTCATTTGATATTCCCAACAACTCTGTGAGATAGGTGCTATTATTATCCTATTTTATAGATGAGGAGGCTAAAGCTGGGAGAGGTTAAGTGACTTGCCAAAGGTCACACAGTTAGAAAGTGTCTGATGTGGGATTTGAACTCAGGTCTTCGTGACTCTAAGTCCAGTGTTCTTACCCACTGAAACAGACAGTCACACTTCCTTATGCAGTGCCAACAGTGGACATTTTTAAAATAAGCACATTTGTTTTTATGAAAACTCACCAACACCTATTCAATAACCCTTCCCACTCCTGGTGGTCAAGTTTCTTATGGCTCCTCCAACCGTAAGGGTTCTTCTACTAAGGTGACTCATAGGTGAGGGTTGGGCTTCAAACCTTGTCATTTTATATCCTTTATCAAAATCACATGAAAGCCAATATTTTTTCATCTGTAGTAAGAAAATAATCATATCACAGCCACATTTTTTCTCAATAGTTGGGACATATCAATAATTTATGTAGACAGTGACCTTTTAAATCTATTACCTTGACTATTCTATTGCAATGGAAATCTATTCTATCACTAAGATAAGCCCTGAGAGCAGGGACAATAAGCAGAGAGTGAAGCCCTTGGGTCAGCCAAGGTTTAAGGACTTATTTCCATCGCCACCACCCCATTCCTGCTACCTTAATTTTAACATATTGGATCATCTTGCCAGGGAATCCACACAAATCCAGAACCCTTGGATAGAATCTGAAAAATCTATAGAGCTAAATACAGTTCTTAGCTAGCAAACCACCAATAAGAGCCATTTCTCTACTCTTTTGATAAGTGTAGTAAGATGTTCTAAGTGCTCTCTCCAAGAACCAAATGCAAAAAATATCATTTCCAGTGAGATAACGGACAAATTGAAGTTGAAAGTAGTTTTGTAAGACATGAGATTTACTCCAAGTGTCTACTATGTAGTAAAAAAGAGTGCTGGATTGAAAATGAGAAGAGCTGAGTTCTGGTCCATAATATTACTGACTTAGTGATAGGCATCTAGGGCTTACAGTGGATACAGGGTTAGATTTGGAGACAGAAAAACCAGTAAGTCCTAGATATAATTATTGTTATAATAATAATAATTATTATTATTATTACCATTATTTTATTATCTTAGGCATGCTACTTTCCCTCTCTGGCCCTCTATCTCCTTATCAGAAAAATAAAAGAGTTAGATGGCTTTGTAGATCCCTTCCAGCTCTTATAGTCCCTGAATCTCTTAATTAATTGCAAAGAAATACTTTGTCATCATCATACTATTCAGTACTGTCACTGAGAACTTAGGTGAGTTACCCCTGCTCCCTTGGCCTCAGTTTCCTAATCTGCAGAGTGAGGTGAATAGAAATAAAATCTTTTCTAACTCTTTGGTGAATTAAACATAGAGAATAAAGAGGAGTAGACGAAAACAAACATTGTATAGTATCATAAGAAAAGGGAGAACAATTTTCCTGAAGGTAGAAGGTACTCAACAGTAGCGAATGTAGCAAATGAATAAAGAAGCATTAAAACAAAGAACAGGACAGTTGAGGGGGGCAGTGGATAGAGCTCTGAACCTAGAGTCAGGAAGAGACTCATTTTTCTACATTCAAATTTGGCCTCAGAAACTTGCCATCTGTGTGACTCTGGGGAAATCCCTTAATCCTGTGTGCCTCAGTTTCCTCATCTGTAAAATGCGTAGGAAAAAGAAATGACAAACTATTCCACTATCTTTGCCAAGAAAATCCTAAATGGGATCACAAACGATCAGACTGAAAAATGACTGAAAAGCAACAAAAAACTAAGAACATAGTATTGCATTTGTCAATAAAGAAGTAGCCAGTGACTTTTTAGATAGCAGTTTCAATAGCACAGGGGAGACAGAAAATAGACTGTAGGAAGGTGAGGTGGGGTCAGATGAGAGTTTTTGAGGTGTAAATAAGAAAAAAGGGCAGCCAGCTGGCACAGTGGATAGAGTGTTGGGCCTGAAGTCAGAAAAGGCTCATTTTCCTGACTTCAAATCCAGCCTCAGACACTTGCTATACATCTGTGACCCTGGACAAGTCACTTAACCCCATTTGCCTCAGTTCCCTCATCTGTAAAATGAGTTAGAGAAGGAAATGACAAACCACTCTGATGTCTTTGCCAAGAAAATCTCAAACAAGGTCACAAAGAGTCAGACACAATTGAAATTATTGAAAAACAACAAGAACAACAAAATAATACCTAAAGAGGCTAACCAAAGAGCTAGGGAAAGACATATATGCATATTAGATAAGATTTGAAAATTACAACTCCCTTTCCATTTTAACTTCAAGAAACATCCAAGTGCCCAGCATTTGTAGGTCAGTGGGTAAAAGAGTGGGGGAGATTCAAAGTTTAGGTACCTTCCTAGATCTTCTGCATTGTAAGAAGTTTTCCTTTGATTCTGCATCCTCTTCAATCCATTTTTATACATCTCTCCTTTTACTGGTAGACTCCTAGAAAGTACCATCTGTACTCACTGTTTTTACTTCCTCCCTATACATTCATTCCCCAACCCCTAGCAATCTGATTTTCAACCTGGACCCTCTACTAAACCTCCTCACAGTTTACTAATAATTTTGCAATTTCTAAATCCTGTGAATTTTCTGGGTTTCATCTATTTAGTCCAGACAAAAGATGATGCAGTCTTGTATGGGGTGGTACAGAGATGTGGGAAAAGAGGGAAAGCGACATGTATGAGAGATGTTGTGAAGGTAGAAGTGACAAAGTTTGACAACATATTGGATATAGAGCATGATATGGAGTGTGAATGAACAACTGAAGACCACAATGAAATTGTGATCCTGAATAGACTAGGAGGTTGGTGGTACCCATAAGAGCAATAGTCTAATTGTATGCCATCACTCATGCCTGGAAAAAAACTTCCTTCTTCCTTCAGTCTCTTAGAAGTGTTAGTTGTCTTTAACACTCAGGAACCCCACTTCCTATGGGAAGGTTTTTCTCATTGTTAATTGTTCATGATTTCTCCTTCTTTAAACTATCTTGTTTTTACTTAATGAACATATATATCGTATTATATATATATATATGTTATATCCAGCTAGTAGAATGGAAGCTCCTCCAACATCTTAAACTGTATTCTACAATAAATTCAATATAGACAAATAACCTGAATATTAAAGTTCATATCATTAAGAAATTAGAAAATAGATTATATACCTTTTGCAGATATGGGTAGGAGATGGATATTTAGTCAAACAAGGGACAGAGGCAAAAACAAATTATAAAATAGATGAATTTTGATTACATGAAATTGAAAATTTGATTACATGCAAATTGTGCATTTTTGCACAAATGAAATTTTTCAAGCTCTTCTTTACTCTGTATCAGTTACTTTAAGTCTTTCCATGCTTCTCTGTATTTGTTATATAGTCATCATTTCTTACCATACAATAATATTCCATTATATTCATGTACCATGATTGGTTTATCAATTTACCAATGGAAAGACAACTCCCCCTCAATTTTTTGCTATCACAAAAAAATGGTATTACAAATATTTTGGTTTCTATTGACTTTTAAAAAATTTTATCAATGATGTCCATGGGTTAAATATATAGTAGTGAAATTCCTGAGTGAAAGGTTATGGACATTTTAACTCCTTTATTTTCATAATGCCAAATTTATTTCCAGAATGGCTCATATTTCCAGTAAAAATTATGCTAATCAAAATAAATCTGAGATTTCACTTCATACCTTGGAAATTAGCAAAAATGATGAAAGATGGGAATAGTCAATATGAAACAGACATAGAAAGATAGAACTACATGCATTTTTACTAGAATAGTGAATTAATACAACCATTCTGGAAACCAATTTGGAATCATGCAAATAAAATCGTTGAAATCTTCATAACCTTTGCCCCAGGAATTCTTCTACTATATATATAACCCAAGGAGATCATTAACAAAAATAAGGTCTGTAGACACGAAAATATTAGTAGTAGTGTTTTATGGTACCAAAGAACTGGGGGGAAATTTTTTTTTAAAATGTAGTTGCCCTTCCATTGATAAGTGGCTAAACCAATCATGGTACATGAATGTAAAGGAATATTATTGGGCATAAGAAATGATGAATATGACAAATAGAGAAAAGAATGGAAAGATTTATATGAACTGCTGCATAGTAGAGTCAGAAAAACAATATACATAATAAATAGAAAGATGCATATGCAAAGATCACAAAACAATAAAAAATGAATGCAGTAAAATTAATCAAGAACAAGTTTTACTGCCCCCACCAAAAAAAAAGACATAAGAAGACATCTCCCCCTCATACATACTTACATACCTTTCCACTTCAGAGGTATAGAGGAAAGGGTCTATAGATGTAGAATATGGTATATTTTGGCAGAACATTATTTATTTACAATATTATAAAATATTTCATATTTTTCTATCGATCTTTGTAGTATTGTATTTTCCCCAATTACATGTCAAGACAATTTTTAGCATTCATTTTTACAAGATTTTGAGTTTCAAATTTTTCTCTTTCCTTCCTTCCCCTCCCCCTCTTCTGAAAATGGTAGGCAATTTAATATAGGTTATACATATGCTATCATGTAAAACATATTTCCATATTAGTCACAATTGTGAAAGAAGAATTAGATTTAAAAAAACATGACAAAGAATAAAACAAGTAAAAAATAAAAGTATACTTTGATCTGCATTCAGAGTCCATCAGCCCTTTATCTGGATGTGGATATCATTTTCCTTCATGAGTTGTTAGCTTATATGTGATCAATTCTAATTTTTAAGCAGTTATTTTCTTCAGTGAGGTTTTATACCTCTATTATCATTTGTCCAATTCTGATTTTTAAGGAGTTATTTTCTTCAGTGTTTTTAATCTCTCAGCATTTGAGCCAATTCTGATTTGCAAGGAGTCATTTTTTTCCCCAGTATTTCTTTTGTCAAACTGTTAATTGTCTTGATAATTTTCTTGAATAACTCTCATTTATTTTCTTATTTTTCCTCTACCTCTTTCATTTGATTTTAAATGCTTTTTTTTGCTCTTTTTTTGTCTCTTTATATCTTCTAGGCTTGCATCCAAATGTCTTTTTTTGAGGTTTTTCTTGTAGACGTTTTAAATCATTGTCTTTTCCTGAGTTTGTATTTTGAATTTTACTGTCACCTATAGCAGTTATTTTTATGGTTAGTGTCTTCCTTCCCTTTTTTTTCTTTTTTTGGGGGGGGGAGGATTTTAACTTTACATTAGAATTGAGCTCTACTAACTTCTGGACGTGAGAGGGATATCTGGCCTAAATAACTGTCTTTTATGTCATTCTGTTGCTTTCACAACTCAGTGGGGTTTACAATGCTTTTAACAAGGTGTGATCCAGGGTTCTCTTCACTGACCGCTTGGTCTGCACTATGGTACTTACCCAGATAGAGCTTCTGCTCCCTCATGACTGCAGCTTCTCCTCTCTTCCTTGAAACTTTGACCTAAAAACAGGTAATGGGCAACAGAGTTACCAAATGGAACTGAATTCTGTACCCAGTGCTAGAAACAGGGTCTTTGCAGACCTCTGCAAAGACCTATTTCTGACTAAGTATTTATTTCTCTTACTGTCCCGGGGCACTGTTGCCACACCATAGCCCATACTCTGTGCCACTTCACAACACTGCATTCACATCTAGCCCTCACCCCAATGTCCACAGATACCTCTTTCTGTATTTCTAAGCTGTCCTGGGCTAGAAAAATGAATCATTGTGACTTTTTGTTGGTGTTCCCATTCAGAATTCAGTGTGGTATATTTCTTAAGTTTTTGCAGAGGGGGTGTGTTGGGAGAACTTAGAAAAAATTCTGGCTTCATGACACCATTTTGGTTCTACCTTGTCACTATCCTTTGCCATGACCAAACTACATTTGGAGTATTGTGATGAGTTCTCAGTACCACATTTTAGGATGGATACAAACGGAAAGTGATTATGATAGTAACGGGATTGGAAATCATATCCTATGAATATTGATTAAAAGGAAGTGGAAATATCAACCAGTAGGGTATAACTTAGAGGGAACAATAGCGGTCTTTAATTTTTTTAAGGCTATCATAGCGAAGAGGGATTAGACTTTTTTCTGCTTGACTTCAGAAGGAAGAACTAGTAGGATTTGGTGTAAGTTTTAAAAGCTCATTTCAGATCAGTATAAGAAAAAAGAGTATCTTCTTAATGATTCTAATTGTCAAAAAACAGAAATGGTTAGCCCAAGAAGTAATAAGTGCTTCTTGAGAATGAACACAGGAGGAAGAATTCCTGTTCTGCTATAAGTTGTACTAGAGGACCTCAGAAGACCCTTCAAACTCTAAAGTGTATGAGATTGTAGGATAGTGAGGATCTATTAGAGCTTATCTTCAAAATGAGGATAATAAGACTTGTGGCACATTACCTCACATTGTTGCCATGAAGCTCAACTTTTTTGCAAACCTTTTAGTTTCACATAAATGTTAGTTAATATTATCATTAGATCTAATCTTTCAGAAACTTATTAGATAGTTTGAAACTTAAGATAAAGAACTATACAGTCTCCCTTGAATTGGGGGTACCAAGATTTAGTTTCCTGATCTTTGATTTTGTGGCACAAGAGTGAAGTAACCAGGGGGGTTTGTTTTTCAAACTTGTGCAGCATTTTAACTGAGTTCCCTAAATCCAGCCAATATAAGCTGTCTTACTTCCTCAGGCAAAGTTTGAAGTTTAGAAATCCTGATTATGCACACTTAAAAAATCTCATAGGGAAGGGAAAATATTTAAGGTTTTGGAAAAGGATATATACAAGATATTCCCCCAGTACTTTGGGGTATTTATTTATGGTCTCTCTTTTTATTCCCAGAGCTTAGCACAGTGCCTGGTACATAATATGTGCTTCATAAATGCTTGTTGACTTGATTTGATGTATCACAATTAAGGATAGCATTGTCTGGAAATATCCAACCCTTGAAAGGGGGCCTTGTTGTTTGCAGGTAATGGGAAGCAGTGGTATGTATATATGCTCAAACTTTGGACATGTGGGCCTTCTTTGCTATCCATGGAGATATCTATCTTCAGAATCCATGAGGTTAGTGAAGGGACTTGTAAATTCTATGGAGAATATTTCTTGAATTCTGAGCTTTTCATGGTTGGAAAGAGTAAGCTATTTCTTCTTAGGTAGGTAGGTGGCACAGTGAATAAAGCGCTAGGCCTGGAATTAGGAAGTCCTGAGTTCTAATCTAGCCTCAGACATTCATTAGATGTGTGACCCCGGATAAGTCACTTTAATCTCTGTTTACTTCAGTTTCCTCAACTGTAACATGGGGATAATAATAGCACCTACCTCTGAGGGTTGTAGAAATCAAATAAGATGATAATTGCAAAGTGCTTAGCACAGTGCCTGGCACATAGTAGGTGTTATATAAATATTAACTATTATTATTTACACTCAATCAATGTCCATTTATTAAGAATCTACTATATAGTCAGAATGTATTCGGGTATTCAGGGAGGACTAGTGCTTCTGGTATGAGGGCTTGCAAGCCCTTTCCAGGGCTGCTTATCCACCTTTGGTGCCCAACTGGCACTGAACTCTCACCTGTGGCTCCAAAAGCTGTAGAATGTGCTGAGGCCACATCACCTGGTAAATCTGTCTTGGCAGATGGGCTAAACCAGGTTGAGGATAACTGACAGGCCTCAGATTCATTAGTGAGTTACAGGGATGTCTACCCCAAGCATGTGAAGACTTCCCCCAGTGGAGTGATCAGACAAGAACAATTCGTTCTGATGGCCATGAAGGTGACTGAGGCAGGCACTGTGGAGAGCTGAGAGCTTTGTCAGACATCAAAGATGTCAAGGTCATCCACTGCATCCCAGGCCATTGCCATGTCCTGACTTTTGTCCTGCCACTGGACTTTGAAGACTCTAGAAGAGAAAGGGACGCTGGCAACTTTCTGCAACTCTGCCTCACTTAAGTCTAATTCACACACAAGTCAAGACATCACCCCGTGATGTCATTGGTGCTCTCAGGAAATGAAGGACAAAGAACAACAACAACTATGCAGCCACAAACTATGCTAGGTGCTGGAGATAAAATTTTAAAAGCGACACTGTGCTCAATCTCAGGGAGCTCAGATTTCACAGTTAAAATAACTTGTAATTTGTTATATCTCATGAGGTAGTATGAGGGACCATCACCAAACTAGAAATCAGGACGAGTAGGTTCTAACGTAAGCCTTCTCACTAACTGTGTGACTTTGGGCAAATCAATGATCTTCTCCAAGTCCTAGATTCTCCATCTTTAAAATTAGGGAATTGGACTAGATCACATCAAAGGCCCATTTCAGTTCTAAGATTCCACAGTTCTAACAATGGTGCCTCATGTAGACCTTATGGATCCCATGAATGCTAGCCACTAGGATAAGTGTGCAGTACACAAAGCCAAAGCAAAAATTGCCCTTAACTTCAATGTGGGAAGCAACATGGGATGCAAAATGTATGCAGAATAGAAGGAAAGCAGCCTTAGAAAAGGAGTTTTGACCTTTTTTATGTCGTGCAAACTTTGGGCAGCATGGGGAAATTGATGAATTCAAAATTGTGTTTGCAAATGCATAAAATAAAATGTATAGAATTATGAAGGAAATGAATTACACTGAAATATAGTTAACTCTTTTTTAATTTTACATACATGAAGTTAAGAAACCCTGATTTAGAGGAACAGGGAAAATAAATGGGCCAAATGGCTACTGAATGTTACAGTTACTGTAATAATTAAAATGACAGACTTTCAATACCTGAACCTTTGTATGTGAAAATTTATTGGTACTATCTAAAGCATATTTTTTGGAGTTTCTAATTTCCTGGTCCTACCTACAGATGGAAATTCCCCTGTATCACCATGACTCCATTTTTTTTAGGTCTATAATGCATTGGAAAGAGCTCTGGACTTTAAGTTAGAAAACCTGGATTTTGCCCTTAGCATTGCTACCTTTCAACTGAGTGACTTTGGAAAGTCACCTTGACCTTACCTGGCTTCTAGCTGATATAGCCTCAAAATGGAGGCAATAATTTTTACCTCTCACAAAGTTATTGGGAAGAATGTGCTTTATAAAACTTAAAAGGGTTATAAAAGACATAAAGTTATTATTAATAATACCCATGAGGTTATTTGAGATAGAGAAACAAGATATGTTATTGGAGTGGGAAAAGTAATTTTTCTTAGTAAAGGGTATTACCATCTCTTGTGTATTATAAATTTCTAAGTATGGGTGCTGAGAAAAGAGGGCTCAAGGAGAATATTTGATGTTATTTCTCTACCTCAGCAATTCTTATGTTTCTCTCTTTCAACAAGGTTTATGGGAGGGGGGATAAGGGATTTTTTAAAGTAGAATTTGACCATTTTAGGAAATGCTCACCCCAGATCCTGGGTAAAAGGTCAACATTACTCAGTGCTGGGTACATATTGAGCTGTCAGAATGCAAAGCTTTCTTTCAAGGTCTGAAAAAAACTTATCTGATCACTCAGGCCTTGGTAAAGATATGAAACCAGGCAGTAAACATACACTTGGATGGGAGATTTTATTATATTTCATGCTTCTGATTGAGCCAAAAACATCTTTGCTTGAGGCAGTTTTATAATTCCACATATGTTCTTAGAGTAGCTGCTGTGAAAATAGCAGCAAAACAAATTAACTGGACCATACAACTCCTTAACTGCAATTGGGTTTACTTCTAGAAAGGATCAAAACAACAGGTTCTTTGATTACCTTTCTCTTTGCTTTTCCCTTTCCCTCTGCCCCCAAGGGAACTTCCAGTTCCACATTTAGTTTTATTTCTCTCTCTCTCTCTCTCTCTCTCTCTTTCAATGTGCATTTTCTTATTCAATGGGTTTCCTTACTCTTGCTCTGTTCAAAGAAAACTGATATAACCTACATCCCAGAATCCTAAACTCTGAGTTTTTCCTGGCCTAGATCCAATCTAAGAGGCTTCTCAGCAATTATCTTAACACCACCCAGGATTTCCCCTGAGAACCTAAGAATTTGACTTGTTTTGTTCCCACCCATGACCTCCTCTGATAATATCAGAGAATAGCTCATACCTAGGTCTCTAGACCTAGAAATTGCCTTAGTTTTTTGCAAGTGTTCAAGGTCTCTCTCTCTCTCTTTCTCTCTCTCTCTCTCTCTCTCTCTGTCTATTTGGGGTTGCTATGAAGTCCTTTCCTTCTGTAGGACCAACTTACAGCTAATGAAAGTGATGCTCAAGGAGATAAATTATTTCCCCAGGATCACATGTGTTTTGTCAGATGTGGAAATTGAACCAGGTCCTCTGATTTCAGGGTCTGTGCTCTTTTCAGCATACCAAGTATCCTCAAACTTGAGTGATACACATCCCCTTTTACTCTAAAGGAGCCAGGGAATTCACCACTGCCCAGGAAATCCTTTTTTTCCTCTCCAGCAGGGTTGGCCTAAGAGTTCTTACCATTCTTCTGTTGCTACCATTTCTGGAGCAAGCTCTTGGGCATGATGGTTCACAACATCAAGCTTCCCATCATCTAGAGATTCATCTGTTCCCTTGTCATGCTCATGTTTTCAGGGATCTCTGATCCCCTTTTTGGATATGGAGGCTCCTTTTATAGGTACAAGTCTAAAGATCCAGCTTAGATCTACCATAATCATGACTTACTCAATGATCTACAATGAAGGTTAATGGCTCATTAAGCAGACAGTCCAAGAGTCCTCCAGGAAACCCATTTAGGAGATGGCATCAATCATCTCAATGAATGAATGAATAAATGAGAAAGTATTTATTTATTAAACATTTCCTATGTGTCAGGCTCTGTACTAATCACTGGGGATATGAACTCAAGAGAACAAGACCTTCCCTGACCTCAAGGAGTTTATATTCTAACAAAGGAAAACAATGCATAAAGAAAGGAGAGCTAGAAGGGAAAGGGACAGGAGAAGACACATATAACAGCATGGTCTGGGAAGTGATGTGGTCACCTGCCTCGAGACAAAATAAGGTCAAAGGTCATGTATCAATATGGTATAAAGTGGGGAGGGCAGGAGTGGGCGTATATACTTCCTAAAGGGAGATTTCTTTGAGGTGATAAACACATCCAGAACAAAGGCCTCCTCCTTTAAAACTGTCAAGTTGATGAAGGTGCTCTTGGTCACATCTCCACATAAACGTGAGACTTCTTCATCACGCTTTGCATTCAGGTTCCTTGTAAGCACCCCAGAGGTAGGGGCTTTATGTTGTTATGTGGGTTCAATTCCCCTATTGGCTGGGGATAGAAATATTTGCCTTCCCTCTACTTGCCCTGATCTTCTGTTCTGATTTAACCAAGTTAGCCTGTGTTGGCCCTAATCCTACTCTGCTGGGAATTCTCTTTCTGAATTAGAACAAAAGGGGTGACTTGAGGCAGGATGGGACTGGGATTACCTGGGATTGAGGCATTCATTCAGCAATTGACCTCTGCTGCTTTGGGGCTCTTTAATCCTGCTAAATCTAAGCCTTATAGAGGGGGCAGAGTTATTTGGAATTGTTTCTTTTTCTTTTTTCTTTTTCTTTTTTGTATGAGTCTTGCGGGCAGTAAAGCTGAGTTATCTGTCTCCTGAGATTAATTCTAAAGAACTAATATCCAGGCCCTGCTTTCTTGTAGTTCATAAAACAAATTTTTAAGATTCAAGTTATTTAAAATTAGTATTGCAGATTGTCCAGGTAGGGAGAAAATAATTGCTACCACCCAAAACACAGTTAGTATTGTGCCATATTGTGCAAACTGCTACTATATAGCATGAACAGGCTGGTGCTTTGCTGCCAGGGGTGAGCATACACTGCCAATGGGAAGGGGCCCTTTACAAAACATTGGGTGTGAGATCAGTGGCACAAAACTCAGTTTGAACCTCCTCTCTGAGGTCAGCTGGGCTATAGGTAGGAAAAGCCAACTTCAATGGTAAGTCGAATTGCATCTTACACAACAGCCCCAAGTATCTGAAAAACTCATTAATGAGTCTTTGGCACTGCTTCAAGCTCTGTAGCAAGAACACAAAGAGAAATAAATTCCCTTTCTCATTACCCTGAATAGGAAGCCAGATGGCTGGCTGATGTTGGCACTCCTGCCCACAGGGATTGCCTGCATTCTAGTTGTGGGGATTCTATTAGTATTTCTTAATATCTCAACCTTTAGGGTAAGAGAGCATAGATTTCTCTGTGGGTTAATTGATGTGAAAAGTGTTACCATCTACTTAAAGGAAGACACCTCAGATAAATCCTGGGTTGTATAGTTAGTTGATGATTCAATATTGTAGTGGTAGACTAGTCAAAAAAAGCAAAAGAGGGTTATTCTTGGTGATACTGAATTTTACTCCAGACACCGATGGAATGAGAGGGAGCCATAGCATAGTAAAGAGAGAACTAGTTTCATTCAGGGAGTCCTGGGTTCAACTTCTGCCTCCGAGACTAGCTATGTAACCATAGGCAAGTCAATCTTTCAGTGTTACAGGCAACTCTGTAACATTATCAATAAGTAGAAAGTGCTGACATATTGATAGTGTGAATTTCTTTATCCAGGAATTTCCTTTAGCAATGAAACCATAGGTCCAGTCCCTACATCTAAGAAATGAACCTGAACAATCTTCATAAACTGTGATCCTGCAATCACAATTTAGAAAGAGGAATTTTCAGATCATCTAAGTCATTTCACTACCATTAGGTGGGTTTCAGCAAAATAATACCAAACAATTATCTATCACTTTAATCAACATTTAGCTATGCCTGACTACACTTACACTTCCTTATATTGATTTTAACATATTTTGGTTGGCTAATGGTTCTAATGAGGAGAGGTCATGATTTGATCCCTGCATAAATCAAGACAGATAGATAGCCCAAGTGTTAACACTGGTATCCACAAAATATCAGAAGAACCAGATGAAGACTTTCAGTGCATCCTTAAAACTTCTAGTAAGTATCTTAGACTAGATTGAAACCCAGGCATTTTTGCCTTCTGGTACCCTGATCATTATATACTACACTGATTCTTATATGAATTATTTTTGTTACCACTCCACACAAAGTGGTCTGAGTGGTTATGGATAGCCCAGCACCAAATGAGACCATTTGAAAAACCACAGATAAGTCAACAGCTCATTTAATTCAATAAAATGCAAAATTACTGTGTCTACTATGTGCCAGGTACTATTATGTTAGATAGCGGGGAAACAAAGACAAAAATGAAATAATCCCTGGAATGTAGCAGGTTTTTTTTGGGGGGGGGTGAGTTACAACATTTATGCCAATACGTAAAAACAATATAATTTGAGAGGAAGAAAACACTAACAACAGGGACTAGGGAAGAAGGGCAGGGGAAGGAGCATCAGGGAAGGTCTACAGTAGGAAGTAGCTACTAAGAAGAGCATTAAAGGAATGAGGAATTCTAAGAAATGAAGTGGAGGAGGGAGAACATTTCAGGCAGAGGGTGTGGCCTTTGTGAAGGGGAGATGGAATGTGAGTTCAAGGAATGGTTAAGAGGCCATGTTTGGTGGAACATTGAGTATATGATGAGGAATAATATGAAATGTCTGGAAACAAAGGAAGAAACAAGATCATGGAAAGTTTAAAGGCCAGTAACTTCTTTTCTATTTTATCCTAAAGAGAATAGGAAGTCACCAAAGATTTGTGAGCAGGATGGTGACATGATTAGATTTGTCTTAAAAATATTTAATTGAATACTTTATTGCAGTAAATAGTTGTAAATTGTAGAAGCTATTACAATAGTATAGGCCAGAGGGGATGAGGGACTAAATTTGTTTGGTAACCATGTGCATGGAGAGAATGGGGCAGTAGCATAAGATATTGTGGAGATAGAATCAATTAGCCTGGCAAATGTTGGATACAAGTGCCATGGACTAGTGAGAGACACGGAATAGTCAGTGATGACTTTGCACTTTCAAATTTGCATGGATGGGGATAGGATAATGTACTCAACAGAAGTTGGAAAATTTGGAGGAGGTTGTTGTCCTAGTTGTTTCTTTTGTGGGGGAGGAGTAATTATTTCTTTTTGGTCATGTTGAATTTGAATTTAAAATGCCAAAAGGACATTCAAGGTGAGATGTCTGAAAGGCAGTAGAAATTCAAGACTGGTATTCAGGACACCCAGTAGAGCTAGTTATTGGATTTGGGAATCATCTATGCTGACTTGTTAATTGAACTTCTGGGAGCTGATAAGAGCACAATGAAATAGAGAAAGAAGAGAAAGAAGGCCAGCCACTTGACAGAACACTAATACTTAGCGGGACATGGAATAATGATCCAGCAAAATATTGATAAATAATCAATTAGACATGAGGTCAGGACCAAGTAATATAATAGAAGCTCAGGGCAAAGAGAGAATATGGGGAAAAAAGGCAGTGAACAACATAAAACATTGCAGAGGTTAAGTAAGCTATGACAATTTAAAAAGGGTCATCAGCTTTAGTTAAGAGATAAACTCAAAGAGAACATTTTTAGTTGAAGGATGAAGTTGGAACCCAGAGAGATGATACTGAGTATAGTCAAGATGGGAAGGAGATATTGGTTTTATTTTTTTAAGTATTAAAAACTTATTTCTAGGAGTTTGGCCATGTACATAGTAATAGGACATTGTCTATTTCTGATCTCTTTAGAATAGGAAATTAGTTTTCTTTTAGAATTTTAAAGCTGGAAAGGACACAGAACATCAGAGCTAGAAGTGGTCTTAGAACAAAGAATTTTAGAACTGGAAGAATCTTATAACATGAAATATGTGAGCTGGGAGGAACCTTGGAATATATAGTGTGAGAACTAGAAGAGACCTTAGAATATGGAATGTCAGAGCTGGAAGAACCTTGGAACACAATGTTAGAGATGCAAGGTACCCTAGAAGATGAAATGTCTCAACTGGAGGGGACTTTAGAACATTGAACATATGAGTTGGGAGAGAACAAGCTGTGGAACCTGGAAATGGTAGTCTTTTTCTGCTACCAGGCCAGCACATTCTGCACAAATCTCCAGGCTTAGGAAAGAGTATTTCTACTCCTACCTGAATTTGAGGATGATAAGAGTCATAGACTGCCTTCAGAGTACAGTTTTGAAGTGCTCTATTTCTAAAGCTATTCAGAACATGATAAGAATCCTTAGATTCCCAGAACACTTGAGGTCCTTTAAAGAAATCTGTCAACAATTTTGGGGTATAACACAAATTACTTATAACATGCTAGACTCTTATCAGCTGTATCCCAAGGAATGCTTTAGAAATCTGAAGTACTTGCAAAACTATTTGCATACAAATAAAATGCTAGTGGAACTTTCAGGTCACATAAGCAACAAGGTGGAATACTAGACATTTTATCTGATCTCCACAACTTCTCAAACCTCTCCAAAACAAAATTATCCATCAACTGTAAAGCAACTTCAGCTCTCTCTGCTGTCTAGGACACCTAGAATCCAAAAGAAGGTTTATAAAACAAAAACAAAACCAAAACCTATGAACTGGTATTCATTGACCCTAAGCTCACTCAGCACCTCTTCCCCACACACCACACTCCAGCACAGAGCTATATTAGCAGATTTGGCTTACAAAACCTTATTCCACACCACAGTCTCTCCTCCCTTTTTCCAGTGCTTTATTCTAGGATGCAGAAATTTGCCATAACAGTCACAGCCAGCCAGCACCACCACAGTCCTTCAGGAGCAAAAGCTTGGTAGGTGCTGCAACCCCCTAGGACCAAGGCTACAAAACTCTGAAATGCTGGTACTGGAGAGATTAATAAAAATAGTAGGAGATATATTTTTTTTAAAAAAATAGAAATAAAAACATTAAGAAGATAAAATTAAAAGCTGGTTCTTTGAAAAAGACTAATAAAATCAACAAACCCTTAGTTAATCTGATGAAAAGCAAGGCAGAAGAAAATCAAATCAATTAAATAGCAGGTGAACAAGGTGACATTTCAACAAAAATAAGAAATAAAAAGAATAATCAGAACATATTGTGCACAATCATATACTAATAAAACTGAAGATACAAAAAAAGAGGAATACTCTCAAAAACATAAAATACTCAAACTATCAGAAGACCTGATTGAGATTTTAAATAACCCATTTGCAAAAAAAAAAAAAAAAAAAAAAGCTCTAAAAAATAGCTCTACCTGTAAAGGAACTATCAAAGGAAAAAAAAAACCCTCCTGCTTCTGATGGATTCTCAGGAGAATTATGTCAGACTTTTATATAATTAGTACTCATATTTCAAAAATTATTCTCAAAAATTGAGATAGCATCCAGATGCTACAAATTACATGTTTTTGGACTTTTTCCAATGTATTGATCAGTTGTGCTGACTTTTTTTTTCCCCTCTCTAAAAATACTGTTTGTTATATTGGATGGCTTTCTGAGAAGGATACTTGGGAAAACTATGTTCATGTAAGAAAAAGAAGATATCAATAAAAACTTAATTTTTTTACAAAAAATCTTTTAATATGTGTTAAATATATATGTATAAAACTTTTAATATGTATATATTTATATGTATTAAATATTTTGAATATATATGTATGTGAATATATATATCCACATATCTATATTTATCTCTAGAACATGACACATACACATGTGTGTATATGCACATGTGTATATATACACATATATGTGTGTATATCTTTGACAGTCTAGTGAAGCCTAAAGACCACTTCTTAGAATCCTGTTCTTAAATGCATAAAATAAATAGAGTTGCAAAGGAATCTAATTATAATGAATTTTAAAACAAATTTGTGGACTATATATTAAGAAACTCAGAGAGAGAGAGAGAGAGAGAGAGAGGATAAAAATACATCAAGCAATTAATCAACAAGCATTTTGTAAGGAACACTTACTTAGATGATAGTAATAGATAGATGACTAATGATTAGAGACTAGATGAAAAGGCAAAAGCAGAGTTTACATTCATGTGATTTCATCAGAATTCTTGGTATGGAAATTCCTTTTAGCAATATAGCTCAACAGCTCTTCCAAAACATTCTTAGAGTGTTGCCTGGCAGTAAGGAGAGGGACAGAGAGGTTAAATAAGTTGTTGTTGGTTACACAGCTAGTATATGTTGGAGAAAAGTAGCCATGGATCCAGGTCTTCCTAACTACAAAATCAGCCATCTCTTTATCCACTATGCTATACTATCTCCCTCCACACTACAAAAATGCCAAATATGTATAATACAATGTGAATATGTATTGTGTTTAAGTTTTTCTTTTTTTTGGCAGAGGGAGGGGGAAGCAGTGTATGAGTGGAACACGAGTCCAGGAAAAGCATCATCATAAGGTGTCACAACATCAAAGGAGCCTAGTAATCCTTCTTAAATTCCACTGCCAACATCCCTAAAACATCACTTTGGTCATGTCTTTCTCCTATCAAAAACTTTCAATAATTTTCCATTGCTAATGGGATTAAGTAGATATTCTTTTTTTATTAATGAATTTATTTATTTTTATTTTTCAACATTTACTTTCACAAGATTTTGAGTTCCAAATTTTCACCCCATCTCACCCCTCCCCCACCCCAAGATGGCATGCATTCTGAATACCCCTTCCCCTAGTCTGCCTTCCTTTCTATCTCTCCCTCCCTTCTCTTATCCCCTTCCCCTTCTATTTTCCTGTAGGGCAGGATAGATTTCTATAACCCATTTCCTGTATTTCTTATTTCCCAGTTGCATGTGAAAACATTTTTTTAAAACATGTGTTTTTAAAACTTTAGGTTCCAAATTTTCTCCCTTCCTCCCTCTCCACCCACCCTCATTGAAAAGGCAAGTGACTCAATATAGGTTACACATGTGCAATTATGCAAAACACTTCCATAATAGACATTCTGTGACAAACTAACTCTATTTCCCTTGATCCTATCCTGCCCTCCCCCATTTATTCTATTCTTTCTTTTGACCCTGTCCCTCCTCAGAAGTATTTGCTTCTGATTACCCCCCTTCCCAATCTGCCCTCCTTTCCATCATTCCCCTACTCTCTTGTCCCCTTTCCCCCCTACTTTCCTATAGAGTAAGACAGATTTCCACACCCAATTGAGTGGGTATGTTATTTCCTCCTTAAGCCAAATCCTATGGGAATAAGATTTACTCATTCCCCGTCACCTTCCCCCATTTCCCCTCCACTGTAAGAGTCTTTTCTGTCCTGTTTTTTTTGTGAGATAATTTACCCTGTTCTACCTCTCCCTTTCTCCTTCTCCTAGTATAATCCTCTCACCCCTTAATTTTATTCTCTAGACATCTTCAACTCACCCTGTGCCCTATCTCTGTCTCTGTCTCTGTCTCTCTGTGTATATATATATATATATACATATATATATATATATACACACACATATACATATATGGATAGATAGATATAGATATAGATCTATATCTATATATACATACATATAAATTTTCCCTCCAACTATCCCAATACTGACAAAGGTCTCATGAGTCACAAATATCATCTTTCCATGCAGGAATGTAAACAGTTCAACCTTAATAAGTCTCTTATGATTTCTCTTTCCTGTTTACCTCTTCATGTTCCACTTGAGTCTTATATTGGAAAGTCAAATTTTCTATTCAGCTCTGGTCTTTTCATCAAGAATGCTTCAAAGTCCTCTATTTCACTGAATGACTCTTTTTTTCCCTGATGTATTATACTCAGTTTTGCCGTGTAGGTGATTCTTGGTTGTAATCCTATCTTCTTTGCCCTCCGGAATATTATATTCCATGCCCTGTGGTCCGTTAGTGTAGAAGCTGCTAAATCTTGTGTTATCCTGATTGTGTTTCCACAATACTTGAATTGTTTCTTTCTGGCTGCTTGTAATATTTTCTCCTCGCTTCTCTCCCTGCACGGCGTGATATACCTTTTTGATCAGCCATCTAGGTTGTCTTGGGCTGGAAATTTGTTTCACTCTGTCTTTTTGTGGGTTCTGCTGCTTTAGAATTTGTTTAGAGCCATTTTTTTACAGGTATTTGGAAGGGTTTGGGGGAGAGCTCAAGCAAGTCACTGCTTTCACTCTGCCATCTTGGCTCTGCCCTGCTAGATATTCTTTAAGCTACTATTTAGGATCTCCCCATTTTGTCTAACCTACCTTTGCAATCTTTTCTCCCATTATATCTTCCTCTCTCATGATTCCCTAGCTCCTGCCACACTGACTTGTTTACATGTTATTTCTCCCTTATAAAACTTGCTTATTTGCTGAATTTTTATTCAAATTTTTCTCTGAGATGTGCTTCTCTCTTCTACCTATGTCACTCCTATTGGGGCTGTATGAACAAAGGGGGATTTACATCTTGTAATTCATCCCTGGGTCTCTTATATCACTTATCTCATTGTTTGCTTTTTTTTGACAAAGCACCAACTGTGCCTCAATGGAGGTACTCATGTTCATCCTCTTCCTCAACCTCCTTTGTCTCTCCCTCACTCCCTCTCCTCCACAACCATGACTAAAATTTATTATTCTCCCCTCCTTCCCTCTGTTCAATAGTAGAGTGGGGTGAGAAGATTTGAAAAGGCCCAAGGCCAACTGTGAAAGTTGTGATTTCCAATGGTCCTCTCAGTGTGCTGACAGATGTCAGACATGTGAACAGTATGGGAGAAACTGCCAACAAGTGGCATGAGGCCAACCATTGATACTCTTTTAGTGAGATTCTCATCTCATGGTTGGTTTTCAGGCTAACACTTGAAATAAATAGCGATGTTCCCTCTTGTTCTCTCTCTGTACCTGTCTGTGTCTCTCTCTCTCATTTTTTTCCCTCTCCTGAGTTTTTTTTTTAAACTTACTTCCTGTGCCTTCCTCTTAAATTACTGTCATCTTCTAGACTTTGCACCAGAAGTTCCATGAAAAAAAGAAGACTGGTGGAGGAGGGTTTTGATATATAATAGTTTCCTATTATAAATCTTTTGCTTTTGAGAGACTTATTTTTATCCTTACCCCACCCCCCCAAACTATTTCCTTCTGTATTTACTTTTAATATTTCATTTCAATGTAAGCATTGTGTTGAAGGAGCTATAGATGGGCAATGCTTAGATATCACAACCAGAGGCACAAGAAAAGGGCTTTTTGAGCCATATTCTCCCCCTCTGTACTGATCCTCTCCTTCTTCCCCTACCCATTCTTCCCCTTTAAGGCCCATAGGGGGCATTGGGAAGTGGATAATTTTCTCTAAGCAATTAATTTCTCATGAAAAACGGTCTTCAACACTGGGGAGCAGTAGACTCAATTTAGAAAGGCATACATTGAATTTTGAACCACACACTGCCATATATGTCAGGGGTGAGATTTGAATCAAAATCTTTTTTTCATTGAGGCCAGCTCTCTATCCAATATTCCAGACTGCCCTGCTATCAAGCTCTTTATTAAAGAAATATTTATCAATCATCCAATGTAAAAAGGAAGATGACAAATGCTGGGGGTGGTGTGGAAAAATGGGACACTAATGCACTCTTGGTGGGGTTGTGACCTGGTCCAACCATTCTGGACACCAATTTGGAACTATGCCCAAAGAACTATAAAACTCTGCATACTCTTTGAATGCTACAACCAGGTCTATATCTCAAAAAGATTAAAGAAAAGGAAAGGGCCTATCTGTACAAAAACTTTTATAGCAGATCTTTTTGTGGTGGCAAAGAATTGGAAAGTGAAGGGATATTCATAAATAGAGGAATGGCTGAACAAGTTGTGGTATATAATTATGATGGAATACTATTGTGCTATTAGAAATGATGAGAAGAATGGTTCCTGAAAAACATGGGAAGACTTTTATGATGCAAAGTGAAGTGAACATAGCTAGGAGAATATTGTATACAGCAATAGCAATAGCATAAAGATTGTCAATGCTGAAAGACTTAACCACTCTTATTAAGACAATGATCCAAGACAATTCCAAGGGACCCATGATAAAAAAAAATACTATTCACTTCCAGAGAGTGAACTGATGAACTCTGAGTGCAGATTGAAGCATGCTTTTTTTCTAACTTTCTTTACTTTTTTTTTATTTTTGGTGTGTTTTCTTTTGCAACATGACTAATGTGGAAATATGTTTTCCATCCCTTCACATGTATAATCAATATCATATTTGCCTTCTCAATGGGTGGGGAAGTAGTGAGAGGGAGGGAGTGAATTTGGGACTTAAAAGTTTTAAAATAATGTTAATTTTTTTTACATTTTAATGGGAAATATTTAATGAAATAAAAATGAATTTAAAAAATCACCCATTGAATGCAAAGTTCTGCACTAGATGCCGAGAATACAATTACAACTATGTGGTAGACCTTTTTTCTGAAGAAGCTTACAATCTAATAGAGAGGAAGGACACCTAATTAAGTAACTATGACTCCAGGGAGAGGGGATAAATCTATAGGTGAATTATAGGCGAAGTACTATGAGAAGTTTGAAGAGGGAAAAATCTGTCTTACCTTACAGGGAAGGGATTAAGAAAGGTTTCATGAAGATGACTTACTAAATGCATGGTAATCAATCAGTATTTTTGAGCTCTTCAAACAGAACATTCCCATATCTGCACGTTTGTCTTAGCTGTCTGCAATACCTAGAACGCCCTGCCCCCTCACTTCTGCCTCTAAGTTTCTGGGCTTCCTTCAAGACCCAACTCAAATTCGACCATTTACAGGAGATCTTTCCAGTCTCCTCAGCTACCACCTCCCCCTTTTTGAATTACCTTTTAACTACACTGTGTGCATCTTATATGTATATAATTATTTACATGTTGTCTCCACAATTAGAATATATGCTGCTTGAAGGCAGGAAATTTTTGTTTGCCTTTCTTTGTATCCTCATCACTTTGCACATAGCCAGGCATATAATAAATATTTAATAAATGCTTGCTGACTGATTTATTATGTGGTAGGCACATGTGCTAAGGACTGGGAATACAAAGAAAAAGCTCAAAATTGTTCACAATTTTTCATTAGCTCACTATTATCTCTAGGATAAAGTTCAAATTCTTCAGTTTGACATTTGTGGTGTTCCCATTTGATCTGAGCCTATCTTTGAAGTTTTTTTCTATTATTATCCTTCACAAACCCCACCCCATCACTCTCTCTCTCTCTCTCTCTCTCTCTCTCTCTCTCTCTCTCTCTCTCTCAGCTTCAGACACACTGATTTTTGTGCCATTATTCCTAATAAAAGATATCTTACTCATTCCCACTTCTCGACATTTACTTATGTCTCCCTTTCTGGAAAGTTATCTTATTTCTCTGGTTCTCAATTTCCTAATCTATAAATTAAGGAATGGTTCAAAATGGTCTCTAAAATTTCTTTTATTTCTAACCTTTCTGGTCCTCAGTTTCCTTACTTGCAAAGATTGGATTAGATAATTTCTGAAAATGCTTCCAGTTCTAAATGTATCATTCTATTAGGTGTCACTTCAGTCAGGTCCAGATGGAAGAGAGGGGCTACAAAAGATAAAGTTGTAGTCAAGAGGAAAGAGGACAATTCATTCTAGTTATGGAAATGACATGAGCAAAGTTGATGAGATGGTGAGGAGGAATGAGGGCAAGAGACAAAGTTTTGTCCAGGTGACAAGGATATAGAATATATGAAAGGTAAGAGTACAAGATATATACTACATGAATCTATAGCATGCAGGAAATATTCATGTAGGAGTCTAGGGAAGACTATAAAAGTTAATGACTTGTATTCAGATAAACACACACTCAGTGAATCTTTTGTTTGTAGAGATAATAAACTAATATTGGAACCTATGATTAAATATAGGAAGGTATTTGCCCAATATCATACAGAGTACCAGGATTTGAACCTACATTTTCTTACTATATAGTTACTGCTCACTGTACTATACCACTGTACTATACCAAAGGTGGTACCATAGCACCTTTTCAAATATAGTCCTGTAGAATGAGAGAGGTGGGAAACTTGATGACCTAGGAATTTTGGCAGTTACTACCAGGCTTGTCTCCCCTCAGTTCACTGACAGTTGTAAATACTAATGATCACATATCAGGCTGTGAGCTCTGTGAGAACAGGGTTATTATTATTATTTTTTTACTTTTTTTTTTATATCCCCAGCACTTAGCAACAGCACCTGGCTGTAAGCACTTAACAAATGCTTGCTGCTTGATAACAATACATTAGAGGCAGTAAGGTATAGTGAATAGGACAATGGATTTGGAGTTAGGAAGAACTGGTTCAAATCTTGACTCAGACATTTAATTTCTGAATTACCTAGATTTGAAACCAGGGAGGAGGGAATCACTTTCATGCCTCAGTTTCCTCATCTGTCAAATGAGGTAAAACTGAATCACCTCTATCTTCCTTTCCAGCTCTAAATCTGTAATTCTATATTGATTTGCACTGTCAGTTGATAGTTGTGCCTAAAGGAGATAGGGAAGCTATATGTCTCTGCTCTTAAAAAAAAAATAGTACGATGAAGTGTTAAGAGTTCTGTGCCCTAATCCCAGCTCTGCTACTAAAAATGGAAGCCTTGGGCAAGTTGCTTTCTATTTCTACTCTCAGTTTCCTCCTTCACAAAATAAGAGAGTTCCTGTTCTAAAACTAATCTCTAAAAACTCCAGGAAAACTCTACTTGAAAATGCTGGGTACTTAAATATGCAAATGAAAATTCCTTGAAAACTTCATAATTTTGATTTATTTTCTGCCCAATTAGTATAGTTCAGTGAGGTTTATTCATATCTGCTCTAAATACACAATGATAGAATGTCAGTATAGGTATATAATATGTTCTGCTGGTTTCTTTTTAAGTGAAAAAATCAGTTGCCTACCTATTCAACTGAACTGAGACCAAGAAATTGGCTTAAGTTACTTTGTTCTTAAAATTTGGACTGAATATATCAGCTAACCATCCTGGTGTCATGGTGACACACTGCCTTAACTTTTGAAAGCCTCTAATAGCCTTCCTCCCATTCTTATCTTGAAGGGTGAGTAAAGCTTTGTGTTATAATAGTTAAAGCCGAATAGTTGGGCCATCCCCAAAGCCATCAGCCCAGGAGGATGGCATTGGCAGTCACTACTCCTGTTTTCTTTCTGAATAGGAGACCTTGTGTATTCCTAGATGCTCATCTACTAAATGAGTGTGGAAGGCTGGGATGTGTCTGCCAAAGACATGGTTCTCCGGCCTTCTGTCTGGCAGCTTTAATAATTGCATGTATAGTTGACTTCCCTATCTCATTACCAGCTGTCATCATGGGGAGAGGACTTACTCCATTTGGACAGTGGTTGTGAAAGATTAATAATTAGAGCTTCACTGGCATCCCTGTCCATGACAGATGCTTGGTCTTAATTGGTACAGTTAATACTCAAGTTGCTACTTGTCCCTATTAACAGCTTAGGCCTTCTGTATTAGCAGATACTACTCAGCAGAAGAGGTAGAGAATCTGTACATTGATCAAAGGAGTGAAGGTATATAGGCATCTCCAAGCATGTGAGATACTTAGGTCTGATGTGCCAACTTGAAAGACATGTCACTTGAAATAGGATGAGGATAGATTAAAGGAACACAGAAGACACAGAGACAGAATAATTCAAGGAACTGTAATGTACTGCCAAGTATGAAGGACAGGGCTACCCCAGGGCAGTGACTGAGTACTAAAACATACAGTATAAGGAAACTGCAATATCCTGCACAAATCCATTTATACTGAAGAATGTCAAGGAATTCTGAAAGCCAAAATGATTTTTATTTATGTCAAATACAGGAATTAGCAATTCTTTCATTTCATCTCATTCCTTTTTAAGTTTTTTTTTGTTTTACATGTGTAGAATGGGAGATTGCGTAGGGATCAAGTAGCAAGAACAAGAGATAAACCAACTGCCAGCCTACCTGTGCCAATAGTACTCAAGCAATGTAAAGAACTGAGAGGTGATGGCCTTGGGATATTGGGAGAGAGCTATTGATGTGGAGAGTTTATGGGAGGATACAGGCAAGAGTGAGACATGATGAGTAGGCATAGAAGATTGATATATGTATCCATATGGATGAGATTCCAGGTACATGAGAATCCAGACAAGGAAGAGAAAATCTTTTTAGAGAACACAGAATGTTATATTTGAAAGAGGTCTTTAGAAATCATTCATATGTTACATATGAAGAACCAGCAGCTCAGGAAATGAAGAGGATTTATCCAGAATGCTACAGCTTCTAATCAGAAATTTACTCATTTTTTGGCATGCTAAATTGCTTAATGTGATTTCTACTCTCTGCTGCTATTCTCTCCTTCCTCAAATTTCTTTATATTTTCCTGGGTACCTATTGTCTTCTCTCATATCCCCTGTAGAATGAAAATGTGTTGAGAGCAAGTAATGTTAAGAAACTATGGATTAAGGGAGACAGTAATCAGAGGCAAAACAGACTTTTGAGGAAGGAAAGGGGGGAAAAATAAAGAATCAAGAAAAAAAAAACAGAAGAAAATAAGGCAGAGGGAAAAACACAGTAATCATAACTGTGAATGTGAATGGAATAAACTCACCCCAAAATGAAAGTAGATAGCAGAATAGTTTAGAAACTGGAATCCAACAATATGTTGCTTGCAAGAAACACACTTGAAACAGAAAGTTACACAAAGAAACACACTTGAAACAGAAAGTTACACAAAGAATTAAAATAAGGGACTGGAGCAGAATCTATTATGCTTTAGCTGAGATAAAAAAAGACAGGGGTAGCAATCATGATCTCAGACAAAGCAAAAGCAAAAAGAAATCTAATTAAAAGGAATAAACTGGAAAATGGCATTTTGCTGAAAGGTAACACAGATAATGAAATAATATCAATACTTATACATATGTGTGCAAAATGGCAATGTACCCAAATTCTTAAAGGAAAAGTTATATGAGTTAAAGGAGGAAATAGACAGTAAAACTATACTATACTAGTAAAACTATACTAGGAGCTAGTTTTATTTTTAAAAAACTGAACTATAACTTAGATAAACCATTGGTTAATTTGCTTTAAAAAAAGAAAACCAAATTATTAATATCAAAAATGAAAGAGGTAAATGAACCAACAAATAATATGTGAAATTAAAGATCTATTTTGCCCAATTATATGCCAGTAAAACTGACAGTCTAAGTGAAATGGATGAATGTTTACAAAAATATAAATTGCCCAGATTACAAAAAATAGAAAAGTATATATTTAAATAACTTTATCTTAGAAAAAGAAATTTAACAAGCCATAAATGAGCTCCTTAAGAAAATAAATTCCCAGGACCAGATGGATTTACAAGTGAATTCTACCAAACAGTTAAAGAACAATGAATTCTGATACTATATAAATTATTTTTCAAATAGGTAAAGAAGTTCTACCAAATTCCTTCTATGACGCAAATGTGGTTTTGATACCTAAACCAGGGAAAGCAAAAAGAGAGGAACAAAATTATAGACCAATTTCCCTAATGAGTATTGATGCAAAAAAATAAATAAAATACCAGCAAAGATATTACAGCAATATATCACAAGGATCACATACTATGACCAAGTAGGATTTATACCAGGAATAGAGGGCTGATTCAATGTTGGGAAAACTATACATATGATTGACAATATCAATAACAAACCCAATAAAAATCATGTAAGTATATCAATAGATGCAGAAAAAACTTTTGACAAAATACACTTCCCATTCCTATTAAATACACTAGAAAGCATAGGAATAAATGGAGCTTTTCTTAAGATGATAAATAATATCTATTTAAAATGAAGAGCAGAGGGGGCAAAGCCAAGATGGTGGAGGGAAAGCAGTGACTTGCTTGAGTTCTCCCTCAAACCCCTCCAAATACCTATAAAAAATGGCCCTAAACAAATTCTAAAGCAGCAGAACCCACAAAAAAACAGAATAAAACAAATTTCCAGCTGAAGACAACCTGGATGGATGATCAGAAATGTATATCGCCCCAGGTGGGGAGAAGAGCACAGTTCGACCTGGGTGCTCAGGCCACAGCAAACCAGGAGCATGCCTCAGAGGACTGAATCGCTGGCAGCCGTGGTGGTTTCCAGACTTCTCAACCCACAAACACCAAAGACAACTTAGAAGGTCAGTAGGAAAAGTCTGTGACTGCAGTGAGAGAAGAAGTTAGGTCTCAGTCGCTCCAAGGGCAGCAGCTGCCTCCTGAGCTTCTGGCCCACAGACTGAGGGGGAATCAGAGGGCCATTGCAAGGATCTCTTTGCCAGTGCTGGTGCAGGAATCTTTTGCTTTGCCTGTGCTTGGATCTGGGTCACAGTTCTGAGGGGAGGTCCTGGGGTGAGAAGAAGTGCTGGCGTGGTGGAGCTTGTTGTGGCGGTGGAGAGGAAACACCTCATCCCTTATCATACCACCTTGGAAGAACTGAAAATTTTCCAGTCTCAAGAAGTATCTCTGAAAACAACCATACAAACCCCCAAAGCTTGGGACAGTACATTCTTCACATTGGAAGCAGTATCTTACCTTAACAAAGAGTTTAGAACTCAAGTAATTGGTCGGGATTATGAGTAAGCAGCACAAAAAGAGTCAGACTATATTATCTTACTTTGGTGACAAATAAAATCAAAACATACAACCAGAAGAAGAAAAGAAAGTCAAAGCTCCTACATCCAAAGCCTCCAAGAAAAAATATGAATCAGTCCCAGGCCTTGGAAGAGCTCAAAAGGGATTTTGAGAAGCAAGTAAGAGAAGTAGAGGAAAAACTGGGAAGAGAAATGAGAGTGATGCAAGAAAATCATGAAAACAAGTCAACAGCTTGCTAAAGGAGACCTCAAAAAAAATACTGAAGAAAATAACACCTTAAAAAATAGCCTAACCCAAATGGCAAAAGAGGTCCAAAAAGCCAATGGGGAGAAGAATGCCCTAAAAAGCAAAATTGGCCAAATGGAAAAGGAAGTCCAAAAGATTACTGAAGAAAATACTTCCTTAAAAATTAGAATAGAGCAATTGGAAGCTAGTGACTTTATGAGATATCAAGACACTGTAAAACAAATCAAAAAGAATGAAAAATTAGAAAACAATGTGAAATATCTCATTGGAAAAACAACTGACCTGGAAAATAGATCCAGGAGAGACAATTTAAAAATTATTGGACTGTCTGAAAACCATGATCAAAAAAAGATCCTAGACATCATCTTTCAAGAAATGACCAAGGAAAACTGCCCTGATATTTTAGAATCAGAGGGCAAAATAGAAATTGAAAGAATCTACTGATCTCCTCCTGAAAGAGATCCCCAAAGGAAAGCTCCTAGGAATATTGTAGCCAAATTCCAGAGTTCCCAGGTCGAGGAGAAAATATTACAAGCAGTCAGAAAGAAACAATTCAAGTATTGTGGAAACACAACCAGGATAACACAAGATTTAGCAGCTTCTACACTAAGGGACTGCAGGGCATGGAATATAATATTCCAGAGGGCAAAGAAGATAGGATTACAACCAAGAATCACTTACCCAGCAAAACTGAGTATAATTCTTCAGGGGAAAAATGGTCATTCAGTGAAATAGAGGACTTTGAAGCATTCTTGATGAAAAGACCAGAGCTGAATAGAAAATTTGACTTTCCAATATAAGACTCCAGTGGAACATGAAGAGGTAAACAGGAAAGAGAAATCATAAGAGACTTATTAAGGTTGAACTGTTTACATTCCTGCATGGAAAGATGATATTTGTGACTCATGAGACCTTTGTCAGTATTAGGGTAGTTGGAGGGAAAAAATTATATGTATAGATAGATAGATAGATAGATAGATAGATAGATTAGATAGATAGATAGATAGATTAGATAGATAGATAGATAGATAGATAGATAGATAGATAGATAGATAGATAGATAGATAGAGGGCACAGGGTGAGTTGAAGATGAAGGAGTGATATCTGGAGAATAAAATTAAGGGGTGAGAGAGGATTATGCTAGGAGAAGGAGAAAGGGAAGGGTAGAACAGGGTAGATTATCTCACACAAAAAAAAAGAAAAGAAAAGGCTCTTACAGTGGAGGGGAAATGGGGGAAGGTGAGAGGGAATGAGGGAATCTTATTCTCATAGTATTTGACATAAGGAGAGAATAACATACCCACTCAATTGGGTATGGAAATCTGTCTTACCCTACAGGAAAATAGGAGGGGAAGGGGAGAAGAGAGTAGGGGGATGACAGAGAGGAGGGCAGATTGGGAAAGGGGGTAATCAGAAGCAAATACTTCTGAGGAGGGACAGGGTCAAAAGAAAGAATAGAATAAATGGGGGGGGCAGGATAGGATTAAGGGAAATAGAGTTAGTTTGTCACAGAATGTCTATTATGGAAGTGTTTTGCATAACTGCACATGTGTAACCTATATTGAGTCTCTTGCCTTTTCAATGAGGGTGGGTGGAGAGTGAGGAAGGGAGAAAATTTGGAACCTAAAGTTTTAAAAACATGTTTTAAAAAAATGTTTTCACATGCAACTGGGAAATAAGAAATACAGGAAATGGGTTATAGAAATCTATCCTGCCCTACTGGAAAATTGAAGGGGAAGGGGATAAGAGAAGGGGGGAAGAAATAGAAGGGAAGGCAAACTGGGGGAAGGGGTATTCAGGGTATACACTGGAAGCCTTCCTAATAAGATCAGATGTGAAGCAGCGATGTCCATTATATAATATTCAATATTATACTAGAAATGATAGCTATAGCAATGGGGAGGGGAAGAAATGGAAAGAATAAAAATAGTCAACAAGGAAACAAAATTCTCTTTTTGCAGATGATAACATGGTATACTTAGAGAACCCTAGAGAATAAACTAAAAAAAAAAACTAGTCAGAACAACTAACAATATTAGCGAAGTTGCAGAACATACAATAAACCCACATAAATCATCAGCATTTCTATTACCAGCAAAACTTGGCAGGGAGGTAGAAAGAGAAATACCGTTTAAAATAACTAAATGCAGATAGTGTCTGCCTTCATATGTTCTTTATAGTTAATTTGTGTATTTATAGTAGTCAAAATGTCAATGATAATGGTAATCTACTGTTTGATAAACCCAAAGACTCCAGCTTCTGGGATAAGAACTCACTTTTTGACAAAAACTGCTGGGAAAACTGGAAAATAGTATGACAGAAACTAAATATAGACCAACATCTTACACCATATACTAAGATAAGTTCAAAATGGATACACAACTTAGACGTAAAGAGTGACACTATAAACACATTAGGAGAGCAAGGAATAGTTTACCTGTCAGATTTATGGAGAATGGAAGGTTTTATGATCAAGCAAGAGATAGAGAACATTACAAAATGCAAAATGGGTAATTTTGACTACACTGAATTAAAAAGTTTTTGCACAAGGTCAAAATAACCAAAATTAGAAGGGAAGCAGAAAGCTGGGAAACAATCTTTTAAAGACAATGTCTCTGATAAAGGCCTCATTTCTAAAATTTATAGAGAACTGAGTCAAATTTGTAAGAATACAAGTCATTCCCCAATTGATAAATGGTCAAAGGACATAAATAGGCAGTTTTTGTATGAAAAAATTAAAGGAATCTATAGTCATATGAAAAAATGCTCTAAATCACTATTGATTAGAGAAATGCAAATTGAAACAACTCTGAAGTACCACATCACACCTATCAGATTGGTTAACATGATAAAACAAGAAAATGATAAATGTCAGAGAAGATGTGGGAAAATTGGAACAGTAATGCATTGTTGGTGGAGTTGTGAACTGATCCAATCATTCTGGAGAGCAATATGGAACTATGCTCAAAGGGCTATAAAACTATGCATACCTTCTAATCCAGCAATACCACTAGGTATTCTAGGTCTACATCCCAAAGACAGCATAAAAATTGGAAAAGAACCCTCATGTACAAAAATATTTGTAGCACTTCTTTTTGTAGTAGCCAAGAATTGGAAATTGAGGGGATGTCCATCAGTTGGAGAATGGAGAATGAACAAGTTGTGGTATAGGAATGTAATGGAATACTAATGTGTTATAAGAAATGATGAGCAAGTTGACTTCAGAAAAACCTGGAAAGACTTGTATGGACTGATGCTGAGTGAGAAAGAACTATGGATTTTGAATGCAGATCAAAGCATATTATTTTCTCTCTCTCTTTTTTGTTTTTTATTTTCTTTCTTGTTGTTTTTCCCTTTGGTTCTGATTCTTCTTTATAACATGACTAATGTGGAAATATGCTTAATTTAATTGTACATGTATAGCTATATCAGATGCATACCATTTTAGAGAGGGGGAAGGGGAAGGAGGAAGGAAATATAGAATTCAAAATCTTAAAAAAGGAAATGTTGAAAACTAAAAATAAATAAATATTTAAAAAATAATGGTAAAAATAAATTATTCACTCAAAGTTGCTCTTAAAACAATATTGCTGTTATTATATACAACATTGTCTTGATTCTGCTCATTTTACTCCTCATTGTTTCATGCAAGTCGATCCTGTTTTTCTCAGATCATTGAGCTCATCACTTCTTATAGCACAGTAGTTCCATCACAATCATATACCACAACTTGTTCAGCTGTTCCTCAAATGGTGGGCATCCTTGTAATTTCCAGTTCTTTGCTGCCACAAAGAGAGCTACTAAAATATTTTAGAACATGTAAGTTCTTTTCCTTTTTTCCCTAATCATCTTTGGAAATAGACCTACTGGTGGTATTGCTGGGTCAAACAGTATAGGCAGTTTAATAGTTCTTTGGACATAATTCCAGATTGTTCTCCAAAATGGTTGGATTGGTTCACTATCCCATCAACGATGAATTAGTGTCCCAATTTTCCCACATCCTCTCCAATATTTGTTGTTTTATTTTTCAATTATTTTAGCCAATCTGATAAATGTAAAATGGTATCTCAATGTTGTTTTAATTTTCATTTCTCTAAAAAACAATGCTTTAGGGCATTTTTCCTATGTCTATAAATTATTTTCATTTATTTATCTAAAAACTACCTGTTCATATCCTTTGACTATTTATCAATTGGGGAATGACTCACATTCTTAGACATTTTCCAAAGTTCTTTATATATTTGAGACTTTTATTTGAGAAACTATCTATAAAATCTCCCCCCCCAATTTTCTGTTTTCCTTCTGATCTTGGCTTCATTTATTTTATTTATAGAACAATTTTATTTATTCATAAGTTGTTCACCTATCCATAACTCTTTATGTGCATTCATCTTTTTTATTATACCATGAATAAAAATAAAATAAAATAACTGAAGATATTATAAAATACTTTGAAGTCTACCTGGCAAGACCAAGAAAATATATTAATAGAATTATAAAACAGTTGTCCCATAAAGACAGATACAAACAACTGGAGAATAATAATTACTTATAGGTAGGCTGAGCCAATATAATAATAATTATATTTCCAAGTTAATTTACTTATTCAATACCATAGCAATAAATCCACCAAAGAATTGTTTTACAGATATAGAAAAAAATAATAAAATTCACCTGGAAGAATAAAAACTCAAGAATATCAAGGGAATCAATGAATTAAAAAAATGAAGGAAAACAACCCAGGAGTAAAAGATTTCAAACTATATTACAAAGTGGTAATCACTAAAACAATCTGGTAGTGGCTAAGAAATAGAGTGGTGCATCAGTGGAAAAGATTAGGCACATAATACGTACTAGTAAATGATCATAGTAATCTAGTGTTTGATAAAGAAAAAGATCCAAGCTTTGGGGGGAAACACTAAATATTAAAAAAATTGCTGGAAAAACTAGAAAGCACATTGGCAGAAACTAGGCATACACAAACATCTCACATCATTTACCAAGATAAGGTCAAAATAGGTACATGATTTAGACATAAAGAAGTGATATCATAAACAAATTAAGAGAGCATGGAAAATTTCTGTCAGTTCCTTGGGTAAGGAAAGAGTTTATGATGAAACAATAGATAGAAAAAATTACAGGAAGTATAATAAATAATTTCAAATTACTTGAATTAAAAGTTTTTGCACAAGCAAAACCAATGCAGTCAAAATTAAAAGAAAAACAGGAAACTAGTGGGAAAATAGATATAGCAAGTTTCTCTGATAAAGGCCTCATCTTTCAAATATAAGTAACTGAGCCAAATTTATAAAAATATGAGTCATTCTCCAGTTGATAAATGGCCAAAAGATAGGAACAGATAGTTTTCAGAAGAAAAAAAAAATCAAAGCTATCAATAGTCATATGAAAGAAATACTCTAAATCACTATTGTTGGAGAAATACAAATAAAACAACTCTGAGGTACCACTTCACACCTATCAAATTGACTAACATGACAAAAAAAGGAAAATAAATTCTAGAGGGGAGGTGGAAAAATTAAGACACTAAAGCATTATTGGTGGGTAAACTGTTCCAACCATTCTGGAGAACAATTTGGAACCATGTCCAAAGGGCTATAAAACTATGTATACCCTTTGAGTCATCAATACCATTATAAGGTTTGTATACCAAAGAGATCAAAGAAAAGGGAAAAGGATCTATATGTACAAAAATATTTGTTATAGGTCTTTTTGTAGTGGCAATGAATTGGAAATTGAGGAGATGTCTATTAAATGGTGAATATTGAACAACTTGTGGTATATGATTATGATGGAATACTATTATGCTATAAGAAATGAAGGGGGATTTGGTTTCAGAAAAACCTGGGAAGACCTGTATGAATTGGTGCAGAGTGATGTAATTAGAATGAGGAGATCATTATAAACAGTAACAGCAATATTTCAATGATAATCTACTGTGAAAAATTTAGCTATTCTTGATCAATACATGATCCAAAAAAATTCCAAAGGACTTACAATAATAATAAAAAAAGTTATCCACTTCCATATAACAAATTGAAGCATATGTGTGTGTGTGTGTGTGCATTCACTTTACTTTTCTTTCCTTTTTTGCAACAGGGATAATATGGGAATGTGTTTTTCATTGTTTCACACAGATAATTGCCATCATACTACTTGTCTTCTCAATGAAGGAAGAGAATTTGGAACTCAATTGAAAAAAACAAATTTTAAAAATAAGTAATTAAAAAAGAGAGAGTAAGGGATGTTTCAGTTGTGTTTTGATAACTCCAGCACCAAGAAGATTGCCTGATAGCCCAGAAGTATTAATTAATATTGGTTTGATTGACCTAAACCAAATTAAATAGAATATCTTTTGGGAAATGTCAAAAGGAGAGACCCACAAAGATATTGAAGGAAATGGAAACAATACAACCTATTTATCAATCACAGCTGTTTAACAAGGAACTAGAAATAATCATGAACAGCAAATTCAAGGGAAAAAAATTATGTAAGTCATTTTTCTAGCCCAGGTCAGCATAGGGATTTGAAGATCTGTGGACTGTAGGTACAGGGTCAAGTCTAACATTTGTCAAATAGATCCTTCTAATGTGGAAACCAAACTGAGTCCTGGGGAAGTAGGAAAGGGAAAGAAAATGTCCTGGATTCAATAAGGCCAGACCTAATGTTGTACAGTGAGCAGGAAGAGAGGCCTTTCAGAGTTAGGTTTCAGATCCAGTGTAGACTGAGTAGAGGGAATTGGCCTTGTGATGTTAGACAAGGGCAAGGAGGGATCATGGATGAAAGCCTGTATCCTGGGCAAGGAAAAGGGAAATGAAAGGACCAAGAATGCTTTGGTTCTCACCCTGCAGCAGGGTCTTCAATTAAATCTCATACAAAGAAGGTCTCTATAGTTTTATCTACTTGAACTTAAAGAGCCTTTCAGTTAAATGAGGGAAGATGGGGCCAGAAGTAGTCTACTGACACTCCAACTAGGTCAAAACAATAGCAGATTTGTGTTGCTCACACCCAAACCTGAATCAAGAACTTGCAAATCTCAGACCAGGAGGGCAACGATCAAACTTTAATCTAGATCAGACCTCTTGGGTGTGCTGAAAGCTTGTAAGTCCCCAGCCTGAGCTGCCCTGAGATCCTTGAAAAAACACAGCACTTAAAATCCTGAGACAGCAGAAGCAGGCCAGGGTGCAGTTTTTACATTCAAATAGGGGGAAATTACATAAATGTCCTCTCAGAACCATAATATCATCAGAAGACAGTAGGCCTGGGAATAGTTTTATTATGTTTTGATGATCTTTAAGAAAAGGAAAAAAAGAGGGGAAATGAATATTTTAAAGGAAAAAAGAAAGGGAAAGGAGATTACCTCTCATAATTGGGATGTAAATTGAAGATAATAAAAACAAGGGGGAAGAGATGGGTGGAGCAGATGCCATTTGAAATTTACTTTCATCTGAACTAGTCAGTGAACAGAAGAATAAATATCAAAACAAAGGAGTGCTGAAATATATTTCACTGAATAGGGAAATAGAGAGGAAAAAGCAGAGAAGGAAAGTAAATTTCATGATGGAACAGTTATAAATAAAACAAACTAATTATTATAGGTCCCCTTTTAATGAACTTAAAAGGACAGACAAAAATAAGAACCTGTATTTGAGTTCTAGATTAGGGAAAGAGAAGAAGGGCAGAGGAGTAGAAGCAGACTGCATCAAACATTCACCATTGTCCTCTCCTTTGTAAAGAGGGGATAAGGAACAAAGAGAAGAAAAGTATAAAAGAAAAGGATAAAGGAAAATATGTTAATTAATAATCATAACTATAAAGGACAATGTTAAAAATTCACCTATAAAATAGAAGAGGAGAGCAGTCTAAACAAATCAGAATCAAATAATATATTATTTATAGGAAAAATACTTGAAATATAAAAACTTATGCAGAGTTAAAATAAGAGGCTGGAGCTAAATTCTGTTTCAGCTAAAGTTAAAAAAATATTTTAAAAAAAAGCAGAGGTAGTAGTCATGTTCTCAGACAAGGCAACAACAAAAATAAAGTTGATTAAAAGATATAAACTAAGAAATACTTCATGCTGAAAGCAAATACAATGAATCAATATAAGTAACTTTTGAGGTGATAAAGAAGAGCAGACTAAAAAAAGGTACCCATCAACTGGGAAATGGTTGAATAAACTCTGGTATAAAAATGTAATGGAACATTACTGTGAGGAAGGATAAAAAGGATGGTTTCGTGAAGATTTCTGTGAAATGATACAGAATGATATGAGTAGAACCAGAAGAACAGTTTGTGTGATGACAACAACATTGTAAAGATGAACAATTTTGAAGGATTTGAGAACTCAATGTGAAGACCAACCACAATTCCAGAAGGAGAGCTAATGATGAATCATGCCATCCACCTCCTGATAGAGAAGTGACAAACTTGGGGCAAAGAACAAGGTACACATTTTTCGATATGGCCAATGCAGGAATTTGCTGTTCTTGATTGCATGTTTGTTACAAGATTTTTTTTCTTTTCCTTTTTTTTTTAATAGAGGTCATAGAGAAAATAGATTTTTCTTTATTGAAGTAAATTACATTAATTATTTTTAAGTTAAGAAGACTCCAAAGCCAAATGTCTTAACTAAGTAGTGTAAAGATTTGAAAGCATTTGAGCTCACTTCAAAATTTTCCCATCTGCTTGCTCATGCCTGAAATATCATAATAGGAATATTTCTATTTTATATCCCTCTCCTCAGGAGTGTCAAGCAATCCTGCTCTCTCAAATTTTGATCACTGAAAATTATGATAATGATCATGTAGTGTAGAGAAATTTAATTCCCTCCAAAATGGAAATTCTCAACTTCAACACGAGAGATGTACTTTTAATAGAAAAAAAAATTGAAAGTTCTAAGTATAAAAGTACATCAGTCTAGTTGGGAGGACACACTAATTTTCCCTTATTTCTTAGCATAAAACACATATAAAACAGTATTTTCCATCTCAGGTTTGGGTTTATAAGAGAGATGTTATATCAGGTCATTACTGATTCCCCCAAAGCTACCTCTCTAGATGGTAGGAATAAAATTTTCTGAAAAGCAGTCTTATTTATTAATGTAAACACTGATCAGCAAGGAATTAGAACCTACCATAAAATATAGTCTGTCCTACTCCTTCTTCCTCTTTCTGCAACTTTATGGAACAGATGAATTTGTTCATCTCTTCCTTAGGCTTTTTTTTTCAGAGAGGCAGGAATCTCACCCATCCTTTCATATGTTACTATACTATAAAAAGGAAGTATAACATAATGGAAAGAGCATTAGATGCAGAATAAATAGCTTAGGGTTTAATGTAGCCTCTATTAGTTGCTTTCTGAGTGATCTTGAGCAAATTACTTCCCTTCCTTGGTTCCATCATCTATAAAATGGTTGGGCTAGATTTCTAAGTCTCTTTCAGTTCCAAAACCCAGGATTCTATAAACTTGCCCCCAAAAGAAGCACAAGTGCTTAAAATTGTGAAAAGTTATTTTATGTCATTGTTAATTTTTCCCCATGGAAAATTAGTTTTTATACTATTCTCTTCTTCCTCCCATGGGAATCACTGGAATAGAAATAAAAAGGGCAGAAAAGACCCCTGTACTGGTAGTCAGGAAATCTGGATTCTATTCCCAACTTTGGTGCCAACTAGTTACATGAGTGTAGGAATGGCATTTCATCTCCTTGGGTCTCAATTTCCTCTTCTACAAAATAGGAATACTTTGAGGTTGCCTACATACTGCAACAGGATTATAGTAAACATTAGTGAACAGATTTGAAAGGACTTTTGAAAGTGTAAAATGTGATGCTAATCTAAGGCTACATTTTTTAATAAGATTTTTCTTTACATCTCAAAATTCCTACTCCATATTCCCATTTTCCCTCCCAGTGGGTCATCCCAAATAATCAAGATAATTTTTAGCGACAAAAAAGGAAAAAAAAGAGAAAAAAATCAGCATAACTAACCAGTATGTTACAAACATCTGAGCAACATATATGTGCAACATACACTTGTGAACCTCCCACCTCTACCAAGGGATGAGGTGAGGATATCTTTTTATATTTCTTCTTTCAAACTATGATGGTTCTATATAATTTTATAACATTCTTTGTAAATACAACATTATTTACATACATTTTAGCGTATTTATTTTGTTGTTGTTGTTCTTTCCATTTACACCACTGTAGTCATTGTATGTATGGTGTTTTTGGCTCTGCTTACATTACTCTGCATCATAATATGCTATCATTTATTAGAAATACAGGTGCCAAAACTCTCATTGAAATCTGTCTCAAGAATACCAACTTTGTGTGCTTCATTTGGCTTATTTTTAATCCCCTGCCATTTAACCATCTGCTGTTATACATTCAGGGACTTCATATTAATAGGAGCATTAGTGAAACAAAATTGGTAAAGAAAACCTACTTTACTCCCCTCAAAGGCACCCATATCATATTCTAAATACTTCAGTACTCAATGATATCTTCCATCCTTAATAAATCTGCATGATACTATCATTCCCTCAAGCTATCCTCTAATATTTCTCTTCCCTTTCACAATCAAACATCTAGGGAAAAAGAAAACAAATGAGTCTACATTTTTTTTTCTTTCACTTCCCACATCCCACTTACTCTTCAGTACTTTGGAAACCAGCTTCTCACACCAACTCCTTGCTCAACTACAACTGCTCTTACCAAGACTTCTTTGCCATATCTAAAAGTGTTTATTCTGCTTCTTGAATTTATTGACCAACCTCTTCTTTCATCAATCTGAGTTTTCATGATACTGTTCACTTTTGGTTCTCTTCCTATTTTTCTAAATGCTCCTTCTTGGTCTCTTTTGCTAGATCATTATCCACAGTCCATATGTTTTGCATGCGTCTAACCAAGGGCTTCATCCTT
This sequence comes from Vombatus ursinus, assembly GCF_900497805.2. Lineage (NCBI taxonomy): Eukaryota > Metazoa > Chordata > Mammalia > Diprotodontia > Vombatidae > Vombatus > Vombatus ursinus. Next base: position 35,992,859 of record NW_020954564.1, read on the forward strand.
GGACTTTCTTTTCTTTCTACATACTCCTGGAGTATAGAAACTTACATGAGTTCAATTACTATCTCTGCAGAGGCGACTTCCAATTCTATAGTCCAACCCTCATATCTTTCCTCAGTTGTAGTGTTATAATTTATGTTCATCTGGATGTTTCACAGATATCTCAAACTCAATACATACAAACCGGAACACATCTCTCTCTTCCTCCTAACTTCCATATTTATGATAAGAGCACCATCATCCTTCTAGCCATTTGGATTTGCAAAAACAGAGTTATCTTGGACTCTTAAGCTACTTAACCTTACATATAAATTGTTGTCAAGTACTATTGATTCAATCTCTACAATATTTTTAAAATCTATCTCATTTTTTATTGTTACATAGCCACTAAGTCTTGTTCAAGCTCTTAGTGTATCTTGCCTGGACTATTGCAGCAGAGTACTAATTGGTCTCTTTGCTACAAGCCTCTGTCCTTTCCAATACATCTTCCACATAGCTGCCTATTCCTAAATAGGTTATTCCTAAAGTACAGGTCAGAACACATCACTCAAGAATGACTATTGCCTCTAGCATAAAATTTAAACTTTTCTTGAGAGTTCAAAACCCTTCACGATCTGATTCCAAACTATTTGCCTAGACTGATTTCATATTACTCTCCCTAATGTTTGTAGGAAAACTAGTCTATTTGCCACTTCCCATACAAAATGTTCCATCTTCTATCTCTCTGTGCCTTTGTGTAGGCTGTATCTCATGTGTGGAATATTCTCCCTCATCAACTTTGCCACCTGGAATACCTCACCACAAATTCCCTTCCTTTAAGTCTCATCCTAAGCAAAGCCTTTCCTCATCATCCTTCCCTTCAATTATTAATGTTCTCTTGTCTCTTCTGAAATTTGTATTTCTTTATCAATGTATGTGACATTTCCCCATAGCAGAATGTAAGCATCTTGAAGACAGAGGCTGCTTTGATTTGTATCACTATCCCCAGTCCCTTATGCTGTGACTAGTACGTTGGAGGTGCTTAGTAAATGCTTTCTAAATCAATCCTTTGATTTTTGTTAGTGTTGAGCTCCCTTCACTGTAGTAGATGGTTTTTGAAAATTGCTTTGGTCAGCACATTAATCACCCTTCACTCAGTCTAGTGAGAAGTTTCTTTGAACTTAGTTAGCTGGTCCTCAGACAAGAGACAGTCTGTCACCAGACCTATGCTTGAATACTTTCTAGCATGGTAAGAGCTGCCCGCATTTGACTCTTCTGACATAGTGATGAGGAACCAAGAAAGGACTTTTCCACTTGTTAAGTCTGAAACCCAATATAAATAGTATTTAGATTATCTGGTGTTTTTAAATTACACATGCTACCATTCTGCTCCATTGATAGGAGTGAATTATAGAGTCATACTTTTATTCATTCAAACAGTCATTATTTATTCAGTACTTGTGAAGTAAGACAACTGTGGTAAAAGCATAACACATTCTTTGAGCTAGATTTGCCTCAGAATATGAATAGAGAGTGTCTTGGAAGACATAGCCAGGAACCTTCTTTAAGTAATTAAAAAAAAAAAAACTTCTCTGTTTCAGAAAGATGGAAATATGTTTCTTTAAGTTAACTCTAATTAGTTATACTGCTATGTGGGCTATGTGTTACAGGATAATGAACTTTGAACTAGGTGAATTTTATCTTTGAAGATCTCCCATTTTCCTGGTATCCCTTACCACCACCACCCCAAGTGTCTAGGTGCCAAGTTTCCTTATACTATTCTTTGCCTGCTCAGAGCTATTAGTAGCCCATCCAGGCCTCCCTATCTCTGTCTAATGATCCTCCAATACCCCCATTTCTTAATTAAAACTCCACTTCTTCCCCTGAGCATGACTGACCTCATCCAGCGGTTGAGAGGGAAGTAATCTGAATAATTTCACTTAAAAAGGTACATTAAGAACTGACAGCACCAAGCCTTTCTAGGAAAAGGACTCCCATTTACTCAAATGTTTGGGCCTCTGATATTGTCATTTTAGCTGGTCTGGAGGCAATCAACCAACAAACTTTTTTAAGAACCTGCTATGTGACAGACACTGTGTGATGTACAGAAGATAGTAAGATAAATGAAACAGTCTCTTTCCTGAAGGAGCTTATACTCTATTGAAGGATTTAGCCTGAACCTACATAAGAATAGAAAGACAGCATGTATCTAAGTAAATATACTGGATACAGGAATATAGATAGATAGATATAGACATAGATATGTGTGTATGTACATGTATATATATATATGTACATATAAAGATAATACACACACATATTATATATATGATACACACACACACACACACTAAATACAACTAATTCTGGGAGAGAGGTTACTAGTAGTTGTGTGTAGGTGCTCAGGAAATGAGGCAATGTGGGGGCAGGCTTTCCTAATACCCTTGGCAGAAAAATAAAAGTTACACTTTACAGGCACCTGCCTACTCTGACAAATCAGAAAACAGATCTGAGCATTGGCATAATTTATTTTTCCTACTGGTGGCACATTACATTTTAAGTGACATGAAGCAGAGAATTCTATTTGAGTATAAACTGGCAGAAAAGTCTCCATGGATGCAGTGGAAATTGTCCATTTCCATTCCCAACGGCCTCCCTCTAGGTGCATATGACTTCTCCTATAAAATGAAAGTAATAGCCTTCTTGCTCACTACTGAGGCAGGTAGCTGAAATAGTTTGTAGGGTGCTGGACCTGAAGTCAGAAGACCTGTATTCATATCCATCCTCAGATACTTACTAGCTGTGCGATTGGGGAAGTCACTTAACCACTATCTGCCTCAGTTTTCTCATCTGTAAAATGGAGATAGCATTACTTACCTCCTAGGGGTACTGTGATGATCAAATAGGATTTCTAAAGCACTATAGAAACCCTAAAGTGCTATAATAACTATAATAGATACTACATTCCTTGCTATCAATCTCCACCCTTCCAATCCATACCCACAAAAAAGTCCTTATATATACATGACATTAACATTCCTCAAAGTGTTTTTTAATCCATTTATCTCCAATTTCATCCATAATAGTACTATAGGAAGGTAGAATAATATTATCATTTTAAAGAGAAGGAAACAGAGACGCAGAGAAAGAAACTAATTTACCCAAGGTCACATGGTCACTAAGTGACTGAGGAAGGACTGGGAACCTAGCTTCTTGCCTCCTGGCCCACCTCCCTTTTGTAATTGAGCCATACTATCTGCAGGCTCTGGGTGAAAGGCACCACATGCTCTAGCCATGTGCCCTGAGGAAAATGTAGTCCTAGCACCTCCCGACGCAGACGATGAAGATTCCCACAAACTGTAACTTCTATTCTGGCACAAAGGCCCGTCGTGGCAGCATCACACTAATAGAGATCCCAGAAGCGACTTACTGGCTTCAAAGAAAACATTAAAAGGTAAAAGAATGCCTGATGGCAACAGCCAATACTTTCCAAAGGAAAATGGGCTGTTCTCTCTAGCAGACCTGGTTTGACCCTTTTGTAAGCAAGGGCAAAATATGAAAACAAGGCTGAGAGGTTCCTAGCTAGAAAGCCGCTGCAGCCAGTGTATGGCAACAGGGTGCCTTCCACTCCTCGGGAACTGTTCAACATTCCTGACATATCCTGGTACTTTCCCATCCATGCAGATGGTCGTTTTCAGAATAACAAACATTGTACTTTCCAAAGCTCTTTTCCATTCTGTAGTGTCTGATCTTCACAACAATCTTATGGTGATCCACAGGGAAGGAATCTATTCTCCCATTTTACATATGAAGATACAGATATGGGGATGTCAAGTGACTTGCTTTAAGATCACACAGACAGCTAATATCAGAACTCGATGGTAGAACTAGACTAAATAACAATCCCTAGCATTTCGATAGTGCTTTAAGGTTTTCAGAAGCATTTTTACATATGTAAACTCATTTGATTCTCACAACAGTCCCTTGAGGTACATACTATTATTATCCCCATTTTGCAGATAAGACAACTGAGGCAAAGAAAGGTCAGGTGATTTGGCTAGGGTCACATAGCTAGAGAGTATTTGAATCAGAATTCATGCTGAGGCTTCAAAATCACAAGTCCTCTACTCTGTCCTCTGTTCCACCTAGCTGCAAATGAAGGAGAAAGATGAAACGGAAGAAATATTTTTTTCCTGTGAGCCATAGGATCTGAGCTGTGATTCTAGTCTCACCTCTGCCAGTGACTCACTGCCTGACATTGGTGAAATCATTTTCCCTCCATGGGTTTTATTTTCCTCTCCTATAAAATGACAGAATTGGACTATATCTCTGGGGTTTCTTACAGCTCTGCTATAAAAATTCCATTCACAAAATCATAGAATGTGGACTGAGGAGGAAACTGAGAGGTCATATAGTATAATTCACTCTTTCTATGAATGATGAAACTGAGGCCCAGAGAGGAGAAATAATTTATATGAGGCCACACAAGTTAAACAGAAACAAATTTGCTCATGATTCAAACCCGGGTCTTTTGACTCCAAATCCCATGCTCTTTTGACAATACTGTGCTATTATTTATGATTTAGTTCCATGAACACTCTTTCACTCAAATGTTAAGGAATCACAGCATCTTAGATTTTGAGTTGGGAGAGACTTCAGAGATGGCCTAGTGGCCATTTTATAAGTGAAGACATTGAGGTTCAGAAAAGTTCTCTGAACCAAGCTTGCACAGGTAAATAGCAAATTCAGGATTATAACCCAAGTTTTCTAACTTCAAATCCAAGATTCTCTCCACTATACCATATCTCAGGGTTTCCAGCCCCCTTCCCTTGTTCAGCACCCACCATTGTCTGACAAGTTAGCCGGGAGTCTTTGAAAACAATGATATTAACTTTCCTGATTCCTTGACTCTGGATTCTGGGGAGATATCTGTAGCAAATAAAGAAGCAATTTCCCAATAGCTGTGATGGCTATGAAAAAGGGACCTAAGTACAATAGTTTCCTCATGCCCACTAGTGGTCACATCAGTAAATGCACCCTGCGAAAGTTTGGGAAACTGTTTGCTTTTTAATTTTTCCATCCTATGGGGTAGATACTTGGAAACTAACTTCATGGGAGAGGCGCCAGTATATATTGAAACACATCTCATTTGGCTTTTTATTTTCCTCCTAAGAGTATTTCAAACAGCAGTCACTTAAATGCAATTGAAAGAACGTACCAGAGAGGCAGCGTGGCCTAAATAGAGGGTTAAATGAAAAGTCACGAAAACTTTGATTCCCATCTTCAAATTTACAAGCTGTTTGACCATGAGAAATTCAATTAACCTCTCTGAGCCTCAGTTTCTTAATCTAACAGAGATAGAGTTCTCATCTGTGAAATGAGGGAAATGGAGTAAATGACCAGTAAGATCTCTTCTAGCTATGAGGCTATGTCATCTTTGACTGTCGAGGAGCTTTCTGAACCTCAGTCTATGAATCTATGAATATCTCAAACACTGTTGTCAGAATGAAATCATGTTTTTAAAGCAGTTTCTTAACTTTAAGAAGTGCCATATAAATTTTAGCTGTTATGAGAGGCAGATTGGCATAGTAGCTAGAGATCCGGCTTCAGAGTCAGGAAAATCTGGGTTCAAGTCCTGATCTTTCTATAGCCACATTCTGACTTTGTGACCCTGAGCAAGTTACTTTACCTCTCAGTCCTCCAGATAACTTGATAAGTCTATAATTTGAAGAGAAGATAAAGATTTCCTTTAGTGGGTGAATGCCTCATAGGGCGTTCCTTATGCAGATGGTCTATCACTGTCCATAGACATAGACTGGGACATAGACATATGGAGAAGGGGCATGGTATATTAGAAGGGATACTGGACCTATAGTCAGTAGAGATCTTAATTCAAATCCCAAATACTTTGTAAATCATAAAACATAAATATCAGCCTTTATTGTTCTCAGTAGAACTTAGTAGAAACTAACCTATGTTCTGATTCCAAAGAGAATGCTTTGTATTCTACCTCAGACACTGCCCAGCCGTATAATCTCATACAACCCTGTCACTTAACCCTTCAGAGCCCCAGTTTCCTCAAAAATAGAATGTAAAATGGAATGATCATACTTACACCTCTGACTTTATAGGGTTTTTACCAGGAAAGTGCTTTGTAAACATTAAAGTCTATAGAAATATGCTAGTATCTCATTGGAACACTTTTGTTAGTGGATAGTTGGTAGAGTATAAATTTATTGTCTAGTCCTAAGAAAGCTGTTCTGGCTATACAGAAGCCAAGGAATGGTTTAAAGAACCAATGTTAGTATAGTTCCCTCCTCTTCACCTCAAAGTCCTCAAAAGTGATGCCTTATTTCAGGAGCTCAGAGGTTCCCACACATATTTGGCCTACTGACCTCTTTTAAAAAAATTACTCAGTGCCCTCCTGGAAATCTACTTTCTTTAACTGCTTAATGGTTTTTTATTGAAATTTGTGTCATTTCAAAGAATATAAAATATTTTGTAATGATACATCTTAAATTTAATAATTTATTGTAATTTGGATTTTTTCCTGCATTGAAATTTTAATGTCATAATATTGCATCATGTAACTGTATAGTATCATGTTTTAAATAAGTCATTACACACACTAACCTGCCGATGCATGCTGGACTTCCCATCAGTGTGCAACATGCTCACCTGCCAACACTTGCTTGTTAAAACCTGTTGGCAGACTTGACCACTGATTGGTTGTAACTTCCATTTTGTGTGTTTATCTGGAAAATAATGTAATCACCACAACTTTAACTCTGTCACACAAGAGATGGAACCTGTATGAACAGTTTTTCAAAATTTTCTTCTCTTCTTTTCTTATGCTTCCACTGCCCTCTTATTTTATTCAATGCCACCCAATTACACCCAAGGCTACTACTGTGCTCCTGGATCCTTGAGACAAGGCATATATTTTCAGCTCTCCTTCCTGCAGATAATTAGGAGTGAAGATCCTTGGAATATTTTCCTTGACCCAAATTGTTCCCAACTGTACGATGTAATCAGCAAACATTAAGTGCCTATTATGTACAAAGCCCTGGGTGAGCTTTGTCTAGGAACAAATACAAACAAAATACGAGTCTAAGAAAGACACGGCCTCTGCCCTCATAGAAATTGCAATCTTGCAGGAGGATAAGACACAACATTGTTGTTGAGCTATTCAGTTGTATCCTATTCTTCACAATCCTTTGAACCATACTATCCATGGGGTTTTCTTGGCAAAGATACTGGAGAGGTGTGCCACTTCCTCCTTCAGTAGATTAAGGCAAACAGAGGTTAAATGACTTGCCCGGGGTCACACAGGTAGTCTGATGCTAGATTTGAATTCAGGTTTTCCTGAATCCAGACCCAGCACTCTATCCACTGAGCCACCTAGCTAGACAGCTACCACATAGATAACTATAATTTGCAGTGACATTATATAAATGTATTGAGAATTATGAAAGACTGCAATGTCAAGACTTCTGGGGGAAAGTCCATTGTGTATTGGACAGAGTGAGAAAATGTGAAGAGGATATAAGGTAATGAGGAGAAATCAAGAAAGGCTTTAGACTTGAAAGGAAGAAAAACAAAATACTGAATACCTATAGAATTCATGCTTGGAAATGGAGCAAAGAGTATATGTCTTTAACAGGTACAGAAAGAGGGATCATCTAAGGTTGTACCTCCATGCTTCTCTCCTTCATTCCTCTACCATGGCTTGTACAGGGTAGGGAGGGATGCTAATTTTTGCTTCCCGGACCACCCAGACTCCATGACCTATAGAAGCTCATTCAGAGTATCAAAAAGACTCTTTAGATGGCCCTTGAATTGGGAGAGAGAGGAGGGAGATGAGTGGAGAAAAAGAAAATAAAATTCAGGCCAGACGGGAAAATGAAGTTTCCCAAAAGGTTTTCATTTGCTACAGCAGGACTCTGCCTTGGGCATTTTTTCTCACTAATTTTCAATCCACATCTATTTCAAGAGGAATTTTAGTCCATGTGATTCTGATTCAATCACCCTTAATTCATCAACAATCTGCTTTATAAGAAAAATAAGTGCCCGCATAGTCCTAATAACTCTCTTTAAAACCAAGGTATATTTGGACACCATAGCAATGTTTTTTTTAATGGTCACTGAAGATTGAAAAGTAAGCTAAGTATGCTTAGAACTTTCCTTCCTTCCTGCTTAGTTGGCCTCTTCTTGCTTATAGCCCTGGCTTCCAAACTCTTGGCTGGCTCTTGGCTTTTCCTCAGCGAGGTTCTATAAGCTCCCAAAAGGTTTAGGTCTGCAAGGCCTTTAAGGCCATTAAACCCAAACTCCTTATTCTATAGATGAGGAAACTGAGGAACAGAACAGTTAAGTGACTTACCCAGGGTCACAGAGGTAGTAAGAATCTGAGGTATATATGAACCCAGATCTTCCTGGTTCTAAATCTAGTCCCCCTTCTATTTTGCCATGCTACTGCATACTAAAGCCTAAGACAAGACGTTGTTTCCTCATTTAAATATTTCCATGTTAATCAGGAGTTTTTGGAGACCAAAAGCATCCAATCAATAAGCATATTAAGCAACTATAGATTACAAAGAGAATGAACAGTCAACAAGGAATCACTTCAACAAGCATTTGTTAGGGCAGCTATGTCACACAGTGGACAGAGTGCTGGGCCTGGAGTCAAAAAGGCTCATCATGAGTTCAAATGTGGCTTCAAATAATTACAAGCTGCGTGATCCTAGGCAAGTCACCTAACCCTGTTTGCCTCAGTGTCCTTATTTGTAAAATGAGCTGGAAAAGGAAATAGCAAATCATTTCAGTATCTTTGCCAAGAAAACCCCAAATGGGATCATGAAGAGTCAGACAAGACTAAACAACAATGTGCCAGATATCACTGCTAAGCATTGGAAATACAGTAACAAGCAAAGAGATAGTCTCTGTCCTTAAGGAATTTATGTTCCAATGGAGAAAGACAACACATAAAAGATGCTGAAAAGGGGGAGGGTAGGAAGGAGGGATACCTGTACAGGGAGATGGTAGGAAAAAATGTGGAGAGTCCAGGAGTGCAACCTGGGGAGGAATTGAAATATGATTGGCCTGTGTGTCTTCCTTAAAATGTAGATTCTAGGACAAACTCACCAATCAGAGAAGGAGATTGAAGATGTGAAGGGAAAGGAATTTCCAGTGCAAGAAGTCTAGGCAGACTTGCTAGGTAGAGTGTACTAAATGCTAGGGACACAAAGAAAGGCTAAAGATAGTGCCCTGCCCTCAAGTAGCTCAGAATCTAATGAGAAGGAAAACAGGCAAACAAATATGTACAAAAAAGTTATGTATCTGGATAAATAGGAAATAAAGGAGGGGTGGCACTAGAATTGAGAGAGAGTAAAAAAGTGTCCTGCAGAAGTGGAATTTTGGTTGGAACTTGAAGTAAGCCAGGGAAGTAATGGAAGCCAGGAGGCAGAAATGAGGAGGGAGAGCATTCCAGGCCTGGGGGGCCGTCAAAGATGGAGCAGCCTTGTTTGTGCATCAGCAAGGAGGCCAATGTCACTTGACTGAAGAGTATGTGGAGTTGAGAGAGGTATAAAGTGTAAGAAAACTACAAGGTTTGAGGGAGGTGGGGGCAGGGGGCTAGATAACAGAGATTTGAGTGCCACAGGATTTTCTATTTGATCCAGGAGGTGACAGGGAGTCATTGGAGTTTATGGAGTATGGGCTGTCTGAATGGAGAAAGAGATTTGTGGCAGGCAGACTGACCAGCAGGATAAGGAGGTGATGGTCACTTGAATCAATGTGATAGCAGTATCAGAGCAAAGAAGGGGGCCCATTGGAGAGATTTAACACAGGTGAAATTGATAGGCCTTGACAACAGATTGAATATGGGGGTGGGGTGAGAGAGTGAGGAGTCCAGGATGACACCTAAGTAATGAGTCTAGGGAACTGGGAGGATGGCAGTGCCCTCTAGCACCTAGGGGAGGGGGTATCAATCAGGAAAAGCTTCATGTAGATGACCTTGAACTAAATTTTGGAGTAAATCTGTCAAGAGGGAGAAGTGAGAAGGGATCAAATTTAAAGTATAGGGAATATTCAAAGGCACCAAGATGGGAGGTGAAATACCATATGTGAGAAGCAGCGAATAGACCAATATGATTGAACCATAGAATATTTTGGAGGGTAGAAAATGAGTGTATGAGAAAGCTGGAAAAGTTGGAAGGTGCCAGGTTTAGATGACAGATGCAAAAGTTTAAATTTGATCAGTACAGCATGCACTTTGAGTCATATTTTCAATTTAATTTAACTCAACTTGGATTTATTAAGCATTTATTATATTCAAAAGATAATGAGCCTAAGTGGGATTGATAGAGGAAGTCCCAGTCAAAACAATGAATTTCCCATTCAACTGGATGATGTGGGGCTCTGCTTGGAGGGGAACTTCTCCATGGAGAACCGAACCTTACTGCATGGAAAGATAGAATTATTGATCGAGTTTTAGGGATGAGGGCTGCCTCCAAGATAATTGCTTGGCTTAACCCTTAGAGGTTCCTAACCTTGGGTCTGTGGTCTATTTTTTTTTTAGTATTTCCATAACCATATTTTGCTCTGAGGCAGCCAGGTGGCACAATGGATGGCATGTCAGGCCTGGAGTCAGCAAGACTTATCTTTCTGAGTTCAAATCTGGCCTCAGACACTTCCTAGCTGTGTAACCCTGGGCAAGTCACTTAATCCTGTTTGCCTCAGTTTATTCATCTGGAAAATGAGCTAGGAAAGGAAATGGAAAACTACTTTAGTACCTTTGCCAAGAAAACTCCAAATGAGGTCAAAAACAGTTGGATGTGACTGAAAATTGTTGAATAACAACAAAACTTCACTCTATTTGGTTTCCTTTTTAATCCTATGTATTTTATTTTATGCATTTAAAAACATTCATCAAATTGTTAGAGGTCCACAACATATATACAAAAGGTTAAGAACTCCAGTTACTATATCAAACTGCCTCTTTTTATTGTTTTAAGTCCACTAAAGAAGGAAAAGTGGTAATCCATCTCAACCAATTATCAATCAATCACCATATACAGGGAAGGCAAGCCAGCCTGGCTGAAGGAGCAAGGCACCCTGACGGAGAGCAGCATGTGCCAGGCAAGTCGAAACATCCCCAATCACCTTGACTATCCTTTCCCCTCAGACCCTGATAGAGACAACCCAGGACCCTGAAGCCAACAGCCTGAGCAACAGTGATGCTTCCAGGTAAGTGTCCTCAGACATCATTCTGGGAAGCAATCTCTGTGGAGATGCAGCTTAGCAATCATTCCTGTGGTTAAGTGCTACAGCCCCAGGTACAGAAAACCCAGAAAAGAAAGTGCTTGCCCCCAATGTCCTTAGAATTGTCAGATGGCTCAACATCAGAAACTCATGTGATTTTATCAGTGAAAATGGCATTAAAGAAGAGGTTTTGCCATCTGCTTTGCTGTTCACACTAAGGACTGTGGATCCTTTCCATATGACTTGAAGCTGAAACCTTCCATGTGTGTGCTATCTACCTTATTAGAATGTGAACTCCCTGAGAGCAGAGACTATCTTACTTATCTATTTGCATCCCCAGCAACTATACAAAGAAAAAGGCCATTAATCCAACCATTTTGGAGAGCAATTTGGAACTATGCCCAAAAGGCTATAAAAATGTGCATACCCTTTGACCCAGCAATAGTACTTCTAGGGCTATATCCCAAAGAGATCAAACAAATGGGAAAAGGACCCACATGTACAAAAATATTCATAGCAGCTCTTTTTGTGGTGGCAAAAAATTGGAAATTGAGAGGATGCCCATCAATTGGGGAATGGCTGAGCAAGTTGTGGTATATGAATGTAATGGAATACTATTGTGCTATAAAAAATGATAAACAGGCTGACTTCAGAAAAACCTGGAAAGACTTGTGTGGTCTGATGCTGAGTGAAGTGAGCAGAACCAAGAGACCGATGTACACAATAACCGCCATGTTGTGTGATGACCAATATTGATAAACTTAACCCTTCCCAGCAAAACAAGGACCTAAGACATCTCCAAAGGCCTCATGATGGAAAATGCTATTCACATCCAAAGAAAGAACTATGGAAGTTGAATTGCTATTTTTTTTCTCTTCTGTTGAGTTTTGTTTCCTCTTTCTGGTGGTTCTTCCTATTGGTTCTAATTTTTACTTACAACATCACTAAGGTGAAAATTTGTTTAATAGGAATGTATATGTATAGCCTATATTAGATTGTGTGCCATCTTGGGGAGGGTGGTGGGGAGGAAGTGGGAGAAAAATTTTAAACTCAAAAACATATGGAAGTGATTGCTGATAAAACAAAACAAATTAATAAAAAAAGTTTAAAAAAAAGAAAAAGGCCATTAGATGACACAGTGGATAGAGCCCTGGGCCTGGAGTGAGGAAGATCTGAGTTTAAATCTGGCCTCAGAAAATTGCTAGCTATTTGACCCTGGACAAGTCACTTAATCTCTATTTGCCTTGATTCCCTTATCTGTAAAATGGGGATAATAATAACACCTACCGCCTAAAGTTGTTGTGAAGATCAAATGAAATTATTGTAAAGTGCTTAGCACAGTACCTGACACATAGTAAGCACTACATAATATGAATATTATCATTATTGTTATTAGCTATTAAGCACTTAATAAATGCTTCATTCATTCATTCATCAAAGACCCTAGATCTCATAAATTATTATTTAGCCATGCTTATTCCAACTTGATAGTTTTATAAATGATTTTTTAATTCAAAGGTAGAATTTTGCTATTTTACAATATGTATATATTCAAATATATTTAATATCCTCTACTCTTCTCCCTGGGCTCAATGCTTCAGGGCATCATAGCAACTACAGAAAGGCACTTTTATATAGTATATTAAGGAATACACTTGAATAGGTTGCATTATTTAGAGGACTAGGAGATGGCCAAAGAGTCAGGAAGACCCAAATTCAATTCTTCCACCTGCCATTTTCAGGCTGTGTTACCCTGAGCAAGTAATTTGACCCTTCAGTGCTTCAGTTCAACTTTCTGACTCTTAGTGAAGTTCCTCACCAGGGATTCCCCTACAATAAAACCACATGTCTCATAAAAATAAACAAAAAATGGGTCAATAGATAGATGATAAATAAATGAAAGGAATGCACAGTTATAATTATAAAGAATATACTAGTGCTTCATGTTTACATAACATTTTAATATTTCAAAGAAATTTCATCATAATAGTCTTTCAAAGTCAATAATGTAATACTATGAATCCCATTTTACAGATGAAGACCCTGAGGCTAGGTTACTTCTGTAGATCAATCAGAAGGCCTGTGACAAACAAGGCCACAGAGAATCATAGTATACGTGTGTTGGAAGGCACCTCTGAGATCACATACTCCAATCCTCAGTTTTACAGATGATTCCATAGAGGACCAGAGAAGGTAAGTGACTTTCCTAAGGTCACACAGGTTTTGATGTAGGAGCTACTTCAGTAATTTGGGGTCTAAGATGAAACAACCTCTTATTGAATTCTGAGACTAGTGTTATAGTGGGATTCTAAGGTAGAAATGTACATGTTTACACATACCTGAAAGATGATTTCACCTAAAATGTACAATAGGAAGAACAGTCAGCAAATTCATACCTTATGATTCAAGGTCCACTTCTGTTCTTCAGACTAAGCCTTTTCTTTAGAGATATTGATACACAAAAGTCTGGCCTGAGTCAGATTTATTTCACTAATGTTCATGATCAAGGCAAGTACTGCTCCCCCCACCCTTATTTTAACATGCTATAATCTTGGAAAACAACTTGGAAAAGGAACATAATTAATAACAATTCTACTTGCTCTCTCCCACTGCAGGAGCGCAAACTGATATTTTCTATGCTAGGGGTCACATGGGCAGAGGTGTTTACCATTTCAATCTGGTTATCAGAACTCTGGAAATGTTACTTCAAGATGGAGACTGTCTTGATTATGAATGTGCTTAGCAAAGCAGGGAGCATTTGGATGAAGAGAAAAGAGATGGTAAACATTTGCCAAGGCATTAAAATTTAAGCCTCCCCAAAGTGGGCAGTAAGACTACTTTTTCTCTTGACCCTTCTCAGTATAAACTTCCACAAATAACATTATGAAAATTTCTCCCCAGAGACCCTTAAATGAAAGGCCATTTAATGTATTATTGAAAGAATCTTCAAAGTCTCCCCTGTGTCTACTGCACTCTGTGTGTGTATGTGTGTGTTTTGTTGCTTCAAGGCCAATATCAATATTTATCTGCAACTTGGGAAGCATTTTTCTTCCAGAAATGTGTAAGTCTTCTTTCTCTCTTACTATAAATGGGATAATTCCTACCAAACATATTTTCAAAATGAATGAGTGGAACATTAATTTCCCCATAGCCCAGCTCCTCAGCATCACTAACTGTTTGCATGTGTTTAGTCTGTAACTGGTGGCCCGGATGGTGACTGTAGAACATAAATCTCTTCACTGGGAATTAGAATGCATTTCAGTTGAGTTTGAATTTTCGATGCAGTCTGCCTCATTGACTGGTACTTCCCATCTTGCCCTCATATTTCACAGCTGCAGGAGACTGGGCTGAAAAATGCTAAATCAGTGGTGGTGAACTCAAATAGAAATGGATCCCTGCTGGCTGCATGTTGACTTAGAAAACCACAAATTAACATTATCTATGTTTTACTCTATTTTTATTTATTTTGTTAAATATTTCCCAATTACACTTTAATCTAGCTCCTACTGATACTTGGGAATTTTGCAGGCCACATGGGGCCTGCAGGCTGTAAATCTGATACTACTGTACTAGATAATTTTGAATCATAGAACACTAAGACCTTAGGAAAATAATAGGATAATAGGTATTGAGATGGAAGAATACTTTTGAGATCATCTATTCCAGAACCATCATTTTACAAATGAGAAAACTCATCATTTCATGTGACCCACTGAATAATGGAATGCTGCAAAGGATATACAAGTTTTCTGTACCATGTTACCAACGAAGACTAGCATGTAAAAAAAAAAAAAAGATAAAATAAAATAAGAGATATCACCAAAGACAAGTATTCTGAAAAAAAAAAGATGGGTCATTCATAAACTTGAAGAATGGACTAATTAGCACTAGTAGTACACTGAAAGTGAGTAAAAGAATCACAAGAGTAAAATAATTTGGAATTCTGAAAGAAAAGTTGCTAAACTAAATCTGACACAGAGGGTTAAGTCATTGCTATGTACCTCAAGGATGTCCAAGATAGAAAGGTATCATATATACCAAAATAATCATAACAACATTATGTGTGTATGTGTGTGTGAATCAGTGAGTGAATCAGTTATAACAACCAACAATGAACCCTGGAAATAAAAGCAAGTGCCAATTGGTTGGGAATGACTAAAAATAAATGGTGGAATATCCATGTAACAGAATTTATTTCCTGAGAAATGAAGAATAAGAGGAGCTGAATGAAACTTGAGTGAACATGTATGAACTGATGCAGAGTGATGAAATGAGAACCAGGAGAAAAATGTGTAATGACTATAATAATGTAAATGTTAAAAACAAAACATCAAAGAGTAGCTGAATTCTGTTTATTTAGAGTGACCAGTCTTGGCCTTGGAAAGCAGATGATTAAAAAAACAACAACAACAACTTCCTTTTTAGTGAGATGGGGGACTATTTTTAGCAACGTATGGCATGCTCTTTCAGATTTTGTCATTGCGTGGATTGGTTTTGTTTAACTGTTTTTTTGGAGAAGCTATTTGTTTTTGTGAGGAAAACTATGTATTGGAGAAGTTGGGCTGTGGCACAAAAACAAAAGGCAACAATGAAACTCAAAAAAAGAAAAAGAAGATCACTAGCAGAGATATGAACAAGGACCACAGAGGATGATAAGGCTTGGAGGGGTTTTGACATATAATCTTTTAGGCATTGTTAGTGTTTGTCCTTCATTCTTAAAGAGGACCATAACATCAGTAAGGGGATGCCATGACTTGCAGGTGCATTGGATTTAAGTGAGGGAGGTCATGCAAAGTCACCAGCCTCACTTTCTGCTCTGGAGCCATCTGGGTCCAGTTGCAAAACAGAGATCAGCCTTTTAGGTAGGACCCACACTGATGACCAAGTGGGACTATTTAAGCATCTGTTGAGAGTGTGCATGTATCTATATGCGTGTCTGTATGCCTATGGAAGGATGGGGATTGGAGGGAGGTTATGGTATTGTGTGTGGGAAGTGACATACTAAAACTAAGATGATCTGGTTAGAAGAGAAGAATTCATTGATCAACATTTACCATGATTGCGCAAAACTAGAACTTCATTAAACATTGGTTTATGCATAGATAGTAAGCTGGAAAGGACCATAAACTCTTTTTTTCTAATTCAGTCCCTTAATCCAACAGATGAAGAAAGCACCCAGAAAGGTTGAGTGTGACTCAAGATGGGTTAAAAATTGGCAAAAGCAAAATTCTAATGCAGGTATTATGAGTCCAAATCTAAGGCTCTTTTTATTACCACATATTTATTTACATTATAGGCCACGAAAAACAAGGTAAGCTGAATATTGATACTACATTGCTTTGCACTATCAATACAATTTTACAGACAAAAACATGCAGGAAAAAAAATCTATTAACTTGCCTTAGATTTCACTGAAAGTTCATCTGTTTTTGTCTGAGGTTAATGGGGGCTGCATCTCAGTGAGAATATCATTCTATAGAGAATGCTATCTTGGACATTTGTTTATTCATTCAATAAGTATTTATTAACTACCTAATAAGTCCTCAGAATAAAAAGACAAAAACAAAAGTTGCTGCTCTTGAAAAGCAGACATTCCATTGTGGGGTGGGGAACATGCTCTGGTATGCTGGAGCCAGCTGTTAAGTAATCAGTGTGAGTGTTTACACCTTAGAAATCAGGTCTTGATTTATTGTTTTATTGATTTATAGACTTAAAAAGTGTTGAGAAAATTCATATTAAACTTAAAAGTATGTTATGTGTACATTTATTTTTCAGAGAGCTGATTGTTAAACATTTGCTACACCACTGACATGTCCACAGAAAATTAAATAAAGAAAATACAAAGTAATATAAAATTAACATCTGACAATAAGGCCCTAAAAACTGTGGGAGTCAGAACGAGTTTCCTCTATGAGGTGGCATTTGTATTGAGCTTTGAGGTAAAAGCTATAGGAGGGAGTACATTCCAGTCACCTGAGATAGCCACTGCAAAGGCGTGGGGGTAGGAGAAAGGATGTCACATAAAATCACCAGCAAGGAGGTCACTTTGGGCTAGAAATTAGAACATATGAAGGACAGTAATATGACACATGTCTAGAAAAGTAGCTTTAGCCAGATTGTTAAGGGATTTAAAAGCCAAACAAAAAAGATTTTATGTTATTATTTAGGTAAGAAAGCCCCTCAAGTTTCCTGGGCAGGGGAATGACATGGTCAGGCCTGTGATTTAACAATATCAATTTGTCACCTGTGTGGAGGCTAGATCAGAAAGTAAAGGGACTGAACTCAGGGAGACCAAATATTAAGAAACATGTAGATAATTTCAATAGTTCAGAGGAGAAATGATGAAATTCTAAAATAAGGTGCTGGCTTATGAGTAGAGAGAAAGGCACAGATGGGAGCCATATTATAGAAATAGAATCAACAAGTCTTGGCAACTGATTGACTATGGGCTGGGTAGGGGGGCAATGCAAGGGGATTGAAAGGGAAGACTGGAAGGTGATGCTGAGGTGCTGAACCTGGATGACTGGAAGCAGGATTGTGCCCTCAAAAGAAATTGGAAAGTTAAGAAGAGACTGTTTAGGGGAAAGATAAGTTCTGTTATGAACAGGTTGAACATAAAATGCCTACGGGGCAGCTAAATGGCTCAGAGGATAGAGTACTAGGCCTGGAGTCAGGAAGACTTGAGTTCAAATCTGGCCTCAGATACTAACTAGCTGTGTGACCCTGAGCAAGTCACTTAACTTCTGCCTTCATCCACTGAAGAAGAAAATGGCAAACCACTCTAGCATCCCTTCCAAAACCCCATGGGCATGGGGCAGCTAGGTGGTGTAGTGGATAGAGCACCAGCCCTGGAGTCAGGAGGACCTGAGCTCAAATCCGGCCTCAGACATATAACACTCACTAGCTCTGTGACTCTGGGCAAGTCACTTAACCCCAATTGCCTCACAAAAAAAAATGAATAAATAAAATAAAATAAAATAAAGCAAAAAAACAAAAACAAAAACAAAAAACATGGGCAGCATTAGCATGATATGGTTCGTGGGATCACAAAGAGTCAGATGTGACTGAACAACAACATGGGACATCCGATTTTAGATGTCCTACAATACAGTTATTTTTGAGACAGTAGAGTTCCTGAGGCAGACAGGCTGAATATCTCACATTCATAGAGATGAGAGCTGAAACCATGAGAATCCCGAGATCACTAAGAGTACAGAAAGATAAAGAAACCACAGACCCAACCCTGAAGTACACTTATCTTTGGTGGAACAGAGAAGATGATAAAGCAAAGGAAACTGAGAAAGAATATCTGTGGAAAGAGAGAGCTACGTAACAAAAACCTGAGAAGGAGAGGGTGTCTCGGGTTGGGATGGATGGGTAAAGGAATTGCATGGCTTATAAATCAAATGTTGTCAATTTGTCAAGAAGTCTGAAGCCTGAGAAAATGGCAAGCAAATTTGTTATCCAAACTTAGAAGAGATTGAAAAGTAATGTGTATTATTAGTACTGTCACTTGACCATTATGTCCAGTCCTGGGTCTCATGGAACTTAAAGAAAAAGTTGTTTTGAAGTGATAATAATAAAGCACAAAAGAAAATAAATGAGAATTTAAAGAAGGTGAGCTGGCCTTAAAGGCAGAACACCTGGGTTCAAGTTCTGGCACACTGGCTATGTGACCCTGGGCAAATCACTTAACCTCTCAGTGATCTATGTAACCCTCTAAGACTCTAAGATAAAGAAATAGTGCCTATAGGCTTTGGTAAAAGTTTCCTTAGCAGGAAGCTCTCTATACCAAAGAAATTATAGGCCAAGTCCTATCCCAGATGTGTATGTGTACCCATGGACATGTGCATACATACTTCTACAAATACACATATGTGTGTATGGGATTTATTTACATTTTTTTTTACCTACAGTGATACCTTGTTTTTGCGATTTTTAAGTTCAATATTCTTTTCTATTGTGAACCGATCACAAACATTTGAAATATACAGAGAAAGCTTGTACTTCTATGATCCTCTTTCATGTAGCTCTCTGTATATTCAGATGTTTGTATCTTTCCTCTGAGATTACCTCCCTACATATCTTGTAGGCACATAGGTGTTTGCTCATAATCTCTCACATTAGAATGAGAGTTCCTTGAGGTCAGGGACTATATTTTTGCCTTTCTTTGTACATCCAATGCTGAGAACAGTACCTGGCACACAGTAGGCACCTAATAAGTGTTTATTGTTGATGATTAGGTTCACACTGAAAAAGAAAATTGACTCAAGGCAACTATTGGGGTAAGGACTCCCCATTTGACAAAAACTGCTAGGGAAACTGGAAAGAGGTCTGGCAGAAATTAGGTTTAGACCAACTTTTTTTTTAATTATTCCATATACAATGATAAACTTCAAAAGATTATATGACCCAAATACAAAAGGCGATATTCAAAAATAAGAGACAGGTAGAAGATAGGTTTCACAACTATCACCAGGGGGAAGAACTGTTGCCTAATCAAGAAGTGATTGTAAAAGACAAATGGGCAGTGATGATTGGATAAAAATTTGTTCAGTTATGTCTGATTCTTCATGACCTTATTTGGGGTTTTCTTGAAAAGATTCTGCAGTGGTTTGCCATTTCCTTCTCCAGCTCATTTTACAAATGAGGAAACTGTGGCAAATGGGGTTAAGTTACTTGCCCAAGGTCACACAGCTAGTAAGTGTCTGAGGCTGGATTTGAACTTGGGTCTTTCTGACTCCAGGCCCAGTGTTCTTTTCATTGTATCACCTAGCTTCCTTATCTATTTACAAATGCTGGTATCTTCTTCTCCACGTCACTGTCCATGTCCAGATGTTTCCCTAAAAGGTCTAGATAGTCATATAGGTACTTCATCTTGATATTCAATCTTATTTTTTGTCTTAGTCCTAAGCTCTCCATCACGATATGTGACATGGTCCAAGATATTCTTTGGGATCATGTATGCAGAACACACCCTTCATTTCTACATAATAGTTCTTCCCCTTTAAGTTAAATGGAATGCCAAGCTGGGCAACATAGAAATCTCAAAGCTACCTTTGGCCTGCATTTCTCAACATGAGAACCAAGAGAAAAAAGGTAATTCCTAGATGCAGCATGTTTTTTAATTCAGTCCTCAAACATAGTTAGGTAAGGATTCAGTTATGAGTCACACTTACATGTGTGTGGGATGTGTGGGTTCTAGTCTGACAGGCCCATATTTTTGAGGATCTGGGTTTAATAGCCTGTATGCTAAGTTCAGAGTCAAGATACTCAGACAATGGAGATTCTCCCTCTGCCCCTTATCCTAAAAATGGGAAAAGGTTAAAGATGAATCAGTTTATTAATACTAGAAATGAACTCACTGGAACATTTTGTTCTAACTGCTCCCGGAATGTTGGTCATGAATTTTCTTTTTTGGTATGGGGCACAGCCACCGCCTCTCCATTAATTCCTGACCATGAAAGCTGTTGCCAATGAACTCCAAGAGGGAAAATTTTTGTAATGATATTCCATTTGGCTCAAGAAAGTTCCCCTTTTCTCCCTCCTTCCTTGTGGTAAAGGGCACTGCCGTGGGATGAATCATAAAGACTAAGAAGGGAGTTTGGCCAGAGACTGGGCAAATGATGGATGGGATGGAAGTCACAACTTTCAATATGCATGGAACATCTCAGCTTGAGAGGGAAGCCCATGTAGCAACTGGCTCACAGCCTAAACACCTCAAGATTATGTCTTGATATAACCTTAAGCTCACTGGAGTTGGCCTGAAACAGAAGACCTTCAGGAAACCATGACTGATGGGGCTTCATTAAAATCACTTATGAATAGTTGACTCTTTTCTTTACCACTTAGAGGACTGAAGAAAACTCCCAATGAAATCTGGTACTGTAAGACATTTATTAAAAGGGGGAGGAGAGCATAAGCATAGCAAAATCTCAAAAGAAAATCACCCTGTACAACACATCTGACAGATGGTCATCCAGCTTTTCTGGAAGGACTCCTGTTGTGTGGGGAAGCTTTGGGCCACCCATTCAATCTGAAAACTCAGCTTTACCAAGTTTTCATTTTCTTTATATCAGACAGAAATTTGCCTCTATAATATGTTGTTCAGATACTAGAGTACAACCATCTTGTCTTCTCTTCTCCCCCGTCCCTATCCCCAGTGCAGTCCTCTATGATACGGACTCAAGCATCTTCACCAATCCTGATTGCTTTCCTCTACACACTCTCCAGTTTATCAGTGTCTTCCTTAAACTATAACACTCCAAAATGATCACAGTACTCCAGATGGGGCTCTTCCAAGAGGGTGGAACTATGACCTTTCCCTAAAAGGTCTAGATAGTCATATAGGTACTTCATCTTGATGTTCAATCTTATTTTTTGTCTTAGTCCTAAGCTCTCCATCACGATATGTGACATGGCCCAAGATATTCTTTGGGATCATGTATGCAGAACACATCCTTCATTTCTACATAATAGTTCTTCCCCTTTAAGTTAAATAGAATGCCACGCTGGGCAACATAGAAATCTCAAAGCTACCTTTGGCCTGCCTTTCTCAACATGAGAACCAAGAGAAAAAAGGTAATTCCTAGATGCAGCATGTTTTTTAATTCAGTCCTCAAACATAGTTAGGTAAGGATTCAATTATGAGTCATACTTACATGTGTGTGGGATGTGTGGGTTCTAGTCTGACAGGCCCATATTTTTGAGGATCTGTGTTGAACCCTTAATGCAACCCAAAACTATACTAGATTAGATGGGCTTCCCTATCACACTCCTATTGAAGCTTGCTAATCTACTAAATCTCCAGGTTTTTTTTGACAAACTATCTAACCATTCCCCTGCAAATTGTACTTTTGAGGATGTCTTTTTGAACCCTTCCAGTATCTTTGCCAAGAAAACCCCCAATGGAGCCACAAATAGTAAGACACAAATGAAGGGACTCTACAACAACAAATAACTAAATATTTGAATGAATATCATACAAGAGTCAATAGTCATAGGCTCATAGGACTTAGTGCTGAAGGAACCATAGAGACCATGCAGTATTAATTCTTCATTTTATAGATGAGGAAACTGATGCTGAGAAAAATTAAATGAATATCCAAAGTCATATGAATAGTAAATAGCAGAGCTGAAATTCACATCAAGGTCTCCTTCGCACTACAAATCTGGAATCTAATCATTTGACCACTTTATATAGAAATAATACTTTAGAGTAGGCAAAAAAAAATCAACAAAAGTTAAATTTCTTAAAGTTCTCAGTTCTTCACAATCTTGTGAGAAATAAGACAAGTATAATTGTCTTTGAGACTCAGTTTCCTCAGCTATAAAATGAGGATAAATGACTTGCCCAAGATCAAACAGACATTAAGTGGTAAGTCTTCTCTCCCAAAATCCAAAGGTCCTTTTATCTATAATGGAAATGTCACGTAAAAAAGATTTTGTTGTTGTTTAGTCATTTTCAGTCATGTCTGACTCTTCATGACCCCATTTGGGGTATACTTGGCAAAGATACTGAAATGGTTTGGCCATTTCCTTCTCTAGCTCGTTCTACAGATGAAGAAACTGAGGCAAAGGGAGTTAAGTGATTTGCCCAGGGTCACACAGCTAGTAAGTGTTTGAGGCCAAATTTGAACTCAAGTCTTCCTTACTCTAGGCTTGGTGCTCTAACCATCTTGTGCCTAGCTGCCACCTAAAAAAGATAGCAGTGACAAAGAGAATAGGAAGAGAATGAATGACCATAGGAATACACAGTAGAAATAAATGGATAAAATGCAGGCTCACCATTCTCTTGGTCCCTTATTTTTGATGTGGAGGCAGGTGGTACCTCTACCTCTACTCAACAAATTAATCAATAAGCATTTATTAAGTGTTTCACATCTGCCAGGAACTGCAGATAGAGATAGAAAAACAAGATTATCCTAAACCAAAAGGAAGCTGGCAATTCAATCACTGAACACGTAGAACTTCCCAGTGGACCAACAGTGGCTTGAGCCAAGCAACAGTCTGCTGAACCTCCCAACCAGAAATATGCCAAGAGCCCTAAACCTGGGTCAGAAATTTGCAGAACACAGACATCTCCTCTGATCACACTACTTTGGGAACACTGAAAGCTTGCAGGCCTCATTCAGAACTATGAAAGCAATAAGACACAAGATGACAAAAGCCTCAAGCTAGACATCCTCTTCTCCTACCCAGAAATGTGCAGAGCCCAGCACTCAAAAAAAAGTCCAGAGTCAAAAAGTAGGCTGGAGGAATAAATAAACAAAAAAGAATGTGACTGTAAAGAGTTATTATGGAGACAGGGAAGCTCAACAAAGAAACAGAGAAGAAAATGACTCCAAAAAAAATGTATAAGCAAAGCCTCAGAGATAAATGCAACTTTGATACAAGTCCAAAAAGACTGCTTAAGAGAGTTAAAGAAAAACTTAAAGAAGGACCTAAAAAAATGATTTTAAAATGTTAATGAGAGAAATAGAGGAAAAAATAAGAAAAGAGGGAAGAGCTGGGAAAGATTAAAAAAAAGAATTAACTGCTTGGAAAAAGAGATACAATATCTTATTGAAGAAAATAACACCTTGATAATTAAATTTTGCCAAATGGAAACTGAGTCCATGAGACAATAAGAAATAATAAAACAAAGTCAAAAGATGAAAATAATAGAAGAAAGTGTGAAATATTTCATAGGAAAAACTGCTGGACTGAAAAACTGATGGAGAGGTCATTTAAGAATCACTGAACTTCCTGAAAGTCATGAACACAAAAAGAGATTAGACATCATATTTCAAGAAATTATAAAAGAAAACTGCCCAGATATCTCCTGATCCAGAGGATAAGATAGAAATGGAAAGAATCCACTGGTTATCTCCTGAAATAAAACCCAAAATTAAAAATCCCAGGTATGTTATAGCCAAAATCCAGAGCTCCCATATCAAGGAAAAAAAATACTTCACACAAGCAGAAAGAAAGAATTCGAGTACTAAGGAACCAGAATCAGGATGACAGAAGGGTTAGCAGCCACCAATGTAAAGGAACAGAGAGTTTAGAATAGGATAATGCAGAAGGCAAATAATATAGGCTTACAACTACAAATAACCTACACCCCCAAAAATGAATATAATCCTACTGAGAAGAAAATAAACTTTTTACTAAACAGAGGACTTTCAAGTATTCCCAATGAATAGAACAGAGCTGAATAGGAAATTTGACACACAAACCCAGGAGTAAATACTGAATTAAACAGGGTTAAGTTGTTTACATTCTTATAGGGGGAGATGATACAGGTAGTACCTCAAAACCTTCTCATGACCAGGGGTCATAAAAAGAATCTAATTAGATAGATAGCCTAAGTGTGATTTTGTTGTGTTTGGATGTTCTCAAAAGAATAATAGAATGCATGAGGAAGAGGCATGTAGGTGTGGGGTGTGGGAGTGATAAAGCATGAATAGAGAAAATTATCTCACATAAATAAGGTATTCAAAGAAGAGTTCATACAATGGAGGGGGACAGAAGGTGACACAGGATTTCACTTGATCCTCACTTTCATCTGAAATGGTTAAAGGCAGTAAGAATACACACATACAAACACAGACACAGAAATATATCTTATTCAATAGGAAAATAGGAAGGAGAGGAGCTAAGAAAAAAGGGGAGAATAGGAGGAAGAGTCTATTAAGGGAGACATTAGTCAGAAGCAAAACAGACTCAAAACAGGAGCAGGGGAAAAAGAGAAGGCTAAGCATGAGAGAATAGGATGGAGGAAACACACAGTTAACAATCAAGACTATAAATGTGAATGGGATGCTCAGTCATAAAATGGAAGATAATAGAATAATCAATTAGAAATCAGAATCCAACAACATATTGTTTACAAGAAACACATTTGAAAAGGAAAACATTAAAATATGGAGCTGGTGTGGAATTTATTATGCTTCAGCAAAGTTAAAAAAAAAAGCAAGGTGTAGCAATTATGATCTTAGACAAAGCAAAAGCAAAAAAAAAAAAGACCTAATTAAAAGAGATAAGCAGAGAAACCACATTTTGCTAAGAAGACCACAAATGTCTACCACAGGCAATTAATTAATGTCAATATTAAATATACATGCACCAAAATGGCATAGCATTTAAATTCTTAAAGAAAAGTTAAGTAACTTACAGGAAGAAACAGACAGTAAGAATATAATAGTGGGGGACCTCAGTTTATCCCTCTCAGATCTAGATAAATTGAACCAAAAATAAATGGAAAAGAAGATAAGAAACTGAATAAAATTTTGGAAAAGTTCGATCTGATAAATGTCTGCAGGATATTGAAGGGAAAACAAAATGTGTATATCTATTTTTTCCACTATGTATTGGACATTTGCAAA
This sequence comes from Vombatus ursinus, assembly GCF_900497805.2. Taxonomy (NCBI): domain Eukaryota; kingdom Metazoa; phylum Chordata; class Mammalia; order Diprotodontia; family Vombatidae; genus Vombatus; species Vombatus ursinus. The sequence goes on from NW_020954564.1 coordinate 36,018,463, forward strand.
AATTGACTATATATTAGGTCATTAAATGAAAAAAAGTAGAAATACTGCATATTTTGCCAACCATAATGTGATAAAAATTATACATAATAACGGACCTTTGAAGAAAAGATTAAAAATCAGTTGGGAATTAAGTAACTGAATCCTAAAGAATGGTTGGGTCAAAACTCAAAATATAATAACATTTAATAAATTCCTTAAAGATGACAACAATGAGACAACATACCAGAATCTCTGGGATGCAGTAAAGGGAGCACTTTAGGTGAATACATATTTCTAAGTTCTTTCATTAATAAAAGAAAGAACAATGAATTGGGCATACAACTAAAAACAACAACAATAACAACAACTAGAAAACCAATAAATTTAAAACTTCCAATTAAACACCAAGATACAAATCCTGAAAATCAAAAGAGTTATTAACAAAATTGAAAGCAAAAAATATCATTGAATTAACAATTAAAACTAGGAGTTGCTTTAAAAAGATAAAATAGATAAGCTATTTACTATTTTTATTTTTAAAAAAGTCAAATTACCAGTATCAAAATTTTTAAAAAGATGAATTCACAACCAATAAAGAAGAAATAAAGGAGCTATTTTGCCAAATGACATGCTGATAAAACTGACAATTTAAATGAAATTTATGAATATTTACAAAAATATATATTGCCAGATCAATAGAATAGGAAATAGAGTCCTTAAATAACCCTCTTAGAGAAATAAATTGAAAAATCCATAAATAAACTCTGAAAACAAACAAACTAACAAGACTGGATGGAGTTACAAGTGAATTCTAGCAAAGATTTAAAGGATAATTAATTCCAAAACTACATACACTTTTTGGGGAAAAAAAGGTAAAAAATAGATTCTTTCTATGACATAAATATAGTCTTCATATCTAAACCAGGGAGAGAGAAAACACAGAAAGAAAACTATAAACTAATTTCCCAAATGAATATTAATGCAGAAATTTTAAGTAAAATATTAGCAAGGAGACTTCAGAAATTATCATAAAGACCATATTCTATGACTAGGCTGGATTTATACAGAAATACAAAGGTGTCTCAATATTAGGAAATTCTAAGCATAATTGGGGCAGCTAGGTGGTACAGTGGATAGAGCCTTGAGCCTGGGGTTAGGAAAACCTGAGTTCAATCCAGCCTCAGACACTAGCTGTGTGACCTTGAGCAAGTCACTTAACCCTGTTTGCCTCTGTTTTCTCATTTGTGAAATGAGCTGGAGAAGGAAATGGCAAACTCAGCATCTTTGCCAAGAAAACATAAAAGGGGTCACAAAGAGTCAGATACAACTGAAAACTACTAAACAATAACAACATAATTGACCATATTTTTAAAAATCATATTATTAAATTGATGCAAAGAAACTTGACAAAACATAACTTAAAATTTCCTCTTAAAAATATAACTAGAAAACATAGGGATAAGTGGAGCTTTACTTCAAATGATAAGCAATATCTATTTAAAAACAAGAGCCAGCATTGTCTGTAAGTGGAATAAGCCTTTCCAGTAAGATCAGGGTGAAGCAAGGATGTCTGCTATCATCACCACTAGAAATGCTAGACATAGCAATAAGACAAGAAAAAAACATAAAGGAATAATCATAGGAAAAGAACAAATTGTGGTACATAAATTTAATGGAATAATACTGTGCTGTAAGAAATCACGCATATAATAAATACATAGAAGCATGGGAAGATATCTATGAACTGATGCACAGTGAAGTAAGCAGTGTCAAGAAAACAATATACACAGTAACCACAACAAAAAATGGTAAGAACTATATGCAAAAAAATCAAAAATATATGTAACAAAACTATAGAGATCAAATCAGACATAAATGAAGAGATATGAGAAGATACTCTCAACCTATCCTTTCACAGAGGTGAGAGGTCCACAGGTGTCACACATTGGACAGGTTTTTAGACTCATTCAATATATTGACCAGCTGTGCTGACATTTTAATTTCCTTTCTAAAAAATTCTGTTTGTTATATGAGATGACTCTCGGGGAAGTGGAGAGGAAGGGATATATAGGATATTATGGTGATGTAAGAAATAGAATATATTAATCACTTTTCTTTAAAAAATGACATTGACTAAAATGAGAATACTCCTAAATTATCCCATCCAAAATTTTTCAATGACTCAAAAATATACTTTTATATAAACCTCTTCATACAACCTCCCTGAGAGAGCAGAAGCAAATAGCTAATACATAAGCAGAAATCTGATTTAATTGGATCAGTACACCTCAAATTTCCTTGCTGCTGATCTCCATGTATCTACTGTATTTTTTGTTTGCTTAATTAGGAGATGAGGTGGGGAGTAATAGGAGAGGGTGTGTGCATGTGTGTGCATATGTCTTTATCTATCTCACCTGTGTGCCTGGCACTGTGCCAAGAACCCCATTTGATTCTCAGAATAAAAACCCTGTGAAGTAGGCGCCATTATTATCCCCATTTTACGGATAAGGAAACTGGCAAACAGGAGTTAAGTGATTTAATAAGGTTCACACAGCTAATAAGTATCTGAGGCGGGTTTGAATTCAAGTCTTCCTAAATCTAGACTCCATGTTCTATCCAAAATATTTATAGTAGCACTTTTTGTAGTAGCAAAGAACTGGATCCAAAGTAGAAACCCACTGATTGGGGAATGGCTAAACTAATCTAATATAAACTGTTCTCCTGGATTTCATAATTGCAGAAATTTATTATTCCACAAGATGAATTCAAGTCTATAACTCATACCTTCTCAGATAATTTCTGTACTCTGCCTACAGGACTTCATCATGCCTCCAGCCAGGTACTCACCTTCCTCTGCCTATTTTTAGCTTGTTTGTATTTATTATCTTCCCAGATTAGATTGTGAACTCTTTGAGGGCAGGGACTGTCTTAGGACTTTCTTTGTATCCCCAACACTTGGTACAATGCCTGGCACATAGTAGGTACTTAATAAATGTTTACTGACTCTTACTATTGACTAACTAGAGCCTGAATTTAATAGAATATTACTATGCTGTGAGAAATGACAAATATAATGAATACAGAGAAGCATTAAAAGATTTATATAATCTGATGCAGGGAGAAATAAAAAGGCAAGAAAACAATATACACATTGACCACAATAATGTAAATGCAAAGAACCACCACCACAAAACTACCAATAGTGAATGTTAAAAATTTACAAAACAACCAAACAAACAACAATGACTAAAAAAAAAAAAAAAAACAGCATAGCCCCAAAGAAAAGATATGAGATGACAAGTTTCTACCCCATTCCTTTGCGGAGGTGGGAGGTCCATGTGTGTGAAACATTGCATGTAGTTTAAGACTTTTTTTGATGTGCTGCTAGGTTTTAATGATATTTTTTTCCTTTTCTTCCCTTTTTTCTTTATATATATATTGTTACATGAGATGACTCTCTGGAATCAAGGAGTAGAAGGCATACTAGGAAAAAGTTTGGCAATGTAAGAACAAAAGATAACTAAAAACTATTTTAAAAGAGGCAATTTGTGGAGAATGGGAGAGATGCCAGAGGCAGCATGGTATAATAGAAAGCGACTTGTACTGATATTCAGAAGACGTGGGTTTAAATATTTACTCCAATATTTACTGATTTTGTGACTGACTTTGAGTCAGTTCTTTCTGGAATTTTATTCACACACACACATACACACACATACATATCTTTATAAAGTCTAATTAGTAGTAAACTGCCAAAGATGACAGAAGATAGAAAAGAAAAAGTCAGGCATGATGAGGTCCAGAGGTTAGGGGTGCTGGGACCCTGAGATCACAACACTCAGGCTCTGCCCAAAATAATTCAACCCAACCCTTCTTTCAGCCAAAGACAAGGTTTATTAAAGATCCACCATATTAGCCAGACTCTTGAGGAATCTAGGAGTCTGCAAGTATTGGCTAGATTCTAAAAATCAGAGTAGTGGGTAGATTTTAGGAATCTGAGCAGTGGCTAGATCAGAAGAATCTGAGCATCTTAATGGAGACAAGATGGACCTTATATACAGAAAGGTGGTGGGAGGGATCTAGGAGTGGCCAAGTAGTTTGGGGTGACTGGAGGAGGGGTCTAAGGAAGATCTGAATCGGAGTGGCCAGTAAGCTGGGGTGAACAGGACTCCTGGGACCTGGACAATGGAGCCTAGCTAGAATTAAGTGTGAGAAATGTCCAGGGGCCATAGGGAGGGCTAGGCTAGGTAAAGGGTAACAGAATTGGGACACTGAGTGTAGCCACAAAGAAAGGCCAGTTGATGGGATTATAGCCTCAGACAAATGCCAGAAATTTGGCCATGTGGGAAAGTCCAGGGGGTCTAGGTACTATCTTTATCAGGCATACCAATATATACTGCACATAGAGCTGTAAATGAGCATAACCATTCTGAAAAGCAACTTGAAATACACTAAAAAAATAAGCTTTTAAAATACTCAGACCCAATGAACCAGAGATACTAATGCTAGCACATACCCTGTGGAGTTAGAAGGAAGAAAAGTTCCTTATACACCTACATATTCATAGAAGCACTTTTTATAATAGCAAAAAAAAAAAAACCCAAACTAACAAACAAAAAAAACCTAGAGACAAAATAGATGCCTATTCATTAGGAAATGACTGAAGCAAATGAAGGGACAGCTAGGTAGCACAGTGGATAGAGCACTAGGCCTGGAGTCAGGAAAATTCCTCTTCTTGAGTTCAACTCTGGCCTCAGACACTTACTAGCTGTGTGGCCCTGGGCAAGTTGCTTAACCCTGTTTGCCTCAGTTTCTTCATCTGTAACATAAAGAAATAGCAAATCACTCCAGTATCTTTGCCAAGAAAACCCCAAATGGGGTCACAAAGAGCAGGACAAGATTTAAATGACTGAACAACATAAGAACCAATCAATGTTACATAAATGTATTGGAATATTACTAAGACATAGAGAATGTATTTGAAAGTTCTGAGACACATGGGAAGATTCACATCTACTGATGCAGAGGGAAGCGAATAGAACAAGGAGAAAAATAGAGTGGCAACAATTTAAGGGGAAAAATGATAAAATAAAGCTAAATGTTGTATAATTATAATGACTAAGCTTGGCTCCAGAAATGCAGAGAAATTGCACCTCTATGTCCTTGTTGCAAAGGTGGGGAGGGTGGGATATAGAGAAGGAAGTGACTATGGAGGTTAAATGTTGTGTGTGGTGGCAAATGCAGGTGATAGATTGCTTGATTTAGCTAAATTATCCTTTTTTCCCTCTTTTGGTCTTTGTTTCAGAGGATAGGGGAATGAGGAGAGGGATGTATTCAGAAATTAACAGGATACAACTACATGTAACAATCTTTAAGCTCCTTTCTAGCTCTAAATTATGTAAAACTAAATTTACATATAGTGATTTTTTTTAAGTGGGGACAATATATATTGACATAGAATCTTTAGTATTTCCTGGTATGTAGGGATTGAAAACTTTCACTTCCAATAAGGCTGAAATATGTCAACATATCCTTACAAACACACATACAACAATACTCAAAGTGAAGTATTCATGGTGGTTATGGGCCTGCTGAGGATGATACAAATTGCAACAGTACTCTTGTGCTCATAAATAACATTACAATGAATTCCCAAGACTCTGGAAATGTGTATAATAAATGGAGGTGTGTTTCATTGTGCTCTAGTGACTCTGCAGGGATCTTGGAGTGTTTTGACCGTGTGTGGGATTATTGACGCACATATGGTCACTGCTAAGGCATTTTGTGAGTATGTCTATCAGGAAACTTGTACAGCTAAACTCCTTTTATTTGGTTCTGCAAAAGGTGGTAGGAAATTTCAAATTACAGGATAGTAATGTTAGCTGATATATTGCTTGTTATTCATTAAGGACTATGTTCACTCAAAACAACCAGAAGATACTTATCTAGGGGATGACAACTACAGTTTCCTTAACAACAGTAGAGAATCTGAGATTTATTTAGGATCAGGAATCTCATCTTTCAGCAATGAACAACAGGATACAAAGTGGACTAAAATCCACTGAATAAGCATATTCTTTTGTTACAGTGAGAGACGTGTTTAATGAAAACTATTATGTGGAATAATGGTGAAAATTCTAACTCAATAGTGAACATATAAACTTATTGAAATGACTAAATTGAGAATCCTTACAACAGGAATAGAGACCAGACCTCTGAATTCATTACACCTTAGTTATATCAATATTTCACTGATTAAAAGTCCTAAAGAAGGATGGCAATATATTGGGCCTATCTTTGTACAAGACTCGGTGATCTTCCCAACTTTTAATAGAGGAAAGAAAATGAGGGGGAGAATGTATTCCCAGAACTCAACACAGAGCCTGGCATATAGTAGGCACTTAATAAATGTTTGTTGTCTGACTAAGCAAAGTTCCTAACACTTGGCTATCTAACAAGGAGGCATGTCTAAAGATATCAATCACTTTTTAGTACTTTTTCTTAGGACCCCATCTAATTTTTGTATTATTATTATTATTATTATTTTAAATAAGGCAATTACTCACGAGTTATACTAAAAACTCAAACTGTTTAGGAATTTTAGTCTTTTTTTTTCCAGAGGGCAATTTTACTACAAACTGTCAAGCATTCCTGAGAGATTAAAATAATTCATAAGAAAAACAGGGCTAATTGGGAGAATGGAGGAGGTTGACAACATCTGAAATTTAACAGGTCCATAAAAAGAAATGAGACAAGTGGAGGGACAACATAAATTGCAATAATGTGGCCTTTGGGGTTACTAACTAGATTAATTTAATAGAAGTTCTCAGTGACATTCTACGTTTCATTTCCCACCAAGGGACGCTCCTGAATGGAATAGCAATTGAAAAGAATTGTATGTAAGCAATTTAACAGTCTGGGACATTACTCAGTTTGCCAATGAAGGTAGTATAAAATAAAATCTCTGATTAAGCAAGTAGTAAACATATGGAGTCCATTATCCAAACTAAAACCTTGCCCTCTATTAAGATACATTTATGATATTGGTTGATCAGGAAGAGTATGCTCAAGACGTGAGCAGATCTGGATGTCTTACAAAACATTTCACAAAGCCTATCCTGATATCGTAGAGGATAGCAAGAAGAAATGAAAGCTGGAGAATACTGCAGGTTGTGGATGTAGAACCAAGAGAATTCCTGGGTCTAAAGCATACTGATTTCTGAATCAATGTTGGTCAAGAGGATCCATGACAGACATTAAGGTTCCCATCCTTTTCCACATTTTTCTCAATGATGCTGAGGAAACCATTCAAAGCACACTTATTGAACTTATGGAGTACTTAAAGCTGGGAGGAATAGCTTATGCAGTAAACTACAAAAAATATTTTAAGAGCAATTATTAAGTACAGAGAGAGCAGCGTTGTGGAATAGTGGATAGGGAGCAAGCCTTGGAATCAGCAAGAGTGGTCTAAATTGGGCCTCTGACACAGTGACTGTGAAACTTGACAAGTTACTTAATTACTTATTGTCCCTCACTTTCTAAGTTGCAGACAAGATGAAAATTTTCATTGGTAAAAGAAGTTCTCTACCTGTAGCTCCCTAGACTAATATAATCATAGGTCTGGTAAAAAATAAAATAAAATAAGGGGCACCTTGGTGCCCACACAGTGGATAGAGAACTGACCCTGAGTTCAAATCCAGCCTCAGACACTTACTAGTTGTGTGACCTTGGGCAAGTCACCTAACCTTGTTTGCCTCAATTTCCTCATCTGTTAAATGAGCTAGAGAAGAAAATGGCAAACCACTCTAGTATCTTTGCCAAGAAAACTCCAAATGCAGTCAGAAGAGTCAGACATGACTGAAAAATGACTGAACAAAACTTAAAAGAAGTGCAAATCAGGTTCTATGTGAAGCCTAAGGAAGAATAAGTCACAATCAGCTTGTTAATAGACTGGAAAAATGGCTGGAAATTTTAAAAAATAAAATAAAACCTAATGGGGGATAAATGTAAAATGCAACATGTAGTAAAAACAAATGAACTCGTTTCAACAAAGGGTGGCGCTGAAAACTTGACTTAACCACTAATTGACCTAAAGAGAAAATTTCCAGATTCTATACAGCTGTCACATGGAGGAAGAATTAGTTACATATTTGCTAAATTGCTCTTGCTAGCAAACCAGGGACTAGAGGATTTTGTTTTATATAAGGATGAATTTCCTAACAATTTTTGCTATCCTACACCTAAATGGCTAGGGACATGCACAAGCAGATGCTGGATGGGGAGATCATACAATCTTCCCAAGGAGGTTAGAATAGATTACAGGATATGGATTTAGATCTAAAGGGACCTTAAAGAGTCCAGAGTTGTCAAACATGGCCCACAGACCCCATGTAGGCCTAAACACTCTCTAGTGCTGCCAGAACAAGATTAAAATGGAAAAATTGGAAAATATTCAGCAAAGTAAAAATACTATAAAACATAGATAACGTTCCATTTTAAAAAGAAGTCAATATATAGCCCCTAATCCACAGGGAATGGAATATATGGTTGTGACTCCTAATTCTGTTTGGGTTTGACACCACTGAACTAGTCCAATTGGTTCATTTTACAGATTAGGAAATTCTGGACTAGAGAGATGAAGTGACTTTCGCAGACTCAGATGGCAAATGATAGGGTCAGGGCTTAAAACCTGGTATCCTAACTCCAAATCCAGTGTTCTTCCCTCCATGCTGTGTCTCTTCTATCTCCACCACATCTTTTTCAATTCTCATCTTCTTTCAACTTACACTACAGCCAACCTAATCCAGGCCTTTATTACCTAGACCAGAGGTGGGGCACCTGTGGCTGAGAGACCACATGGGGCTTTAGGTCCTCAAATGTGGCCCTTTGACTGAATTCAAACTGTGAACTGGGGATTCAGTCAAAGGGCCACACTTGAGGACCTAGAGGGCCACATATGGCCTCATGGCCACAGGTGCCCCATCCCTGACTAGACTATAGCAGTACCTTACTAGTTGGTATCTCTACATCATCTGTCTGTCTGTCTCTTTCTCTCTCCTTTCTAGTCCATCTTTCACACAACGGCCAGATTGATATTCCTCAAACACAGGTCTGACCATGCTATACCCTTGATAAAGAAGCTTCAGTGGCTTCACATAGTCCTTAAAAGATAAGCTCCTTTTGTGTTTAAAGTCATTCACAACCTGGCCCCAATCTATCTCTCCAGGCTAATTACACACTCTGCTCCAGCCAAATTGACCTATCTACTTACCATTTGTCAAATATAACACCCATCTTTGACTTCCATGTTTTTGCATAGGTTGTCTAACACCTCCCTATCAAAAACAAACAAAACCTGGGTAGATGAGTCTGGAAGAGACAGACAGAAAGTTTCAATATAGATTCCCAGATAAATTTATTGTTACTGGTTCATGGGCTCCCTTTTATCCTTCTGCATGGTCTGATTTACTCCTTTACACATCATTCACTCAGAATTCAATAAAAATCAGCTTATTTTTATCTGGAGACACAGCCCATTATAAAAATACAGACAAAAAATAAATAAGATTTAAAAAGAGCAGAAAACCTCACAGGGTAAGTGATGCTAGTTTTTGAGGCAGGTGGGGTGGGGGATTGGAGAAAGCTTAAATTCACCAGGTATCAGTAGCAGAAAGTCAGGGAAACTTCAAAATTCTGTCCAGACAAATTATTTCTTAAATGGATCAATGGAATAGACAAGACTCCAACTGTTCATGACAATTTTCATAAGGTTAGCAGTTTTCTTCTCATGCAAATAGCTGGCTACTAGAAATGGCACATATCAGCGTCACCAGATTCTTCTCTCTGTGAACTCCAAAGTTCTTGGGCTCTCTCCCCAAATCCACAGGACATTTCCCCCTCATGCTTCAAACTTTAATTCCAGATGAAAAAAAAAAAAAACTACCTATAGTTCCCATCAGCCTCCTTGTGGAGAAAGGTCTGTACCTGGAACACTCTTCCTCCTCTCTACCTTCAGAACCCCAATGCTCTTCTAAGAAGCATCTTACATGCCACTTCTTTCAGGAAGCCTTTTCTGGTTGCCCTAGTTTCTAGTGAGCCCTCCCAAATCAATGTATATTTATTTTGCACATTGCTTATATGTCTTATCTGTAAGTCTGTTTGTCTCCCTAGTAGAACATAAGCTTTTTGAAGGTAGGGACTGTCTTTTATATTTGTATCCTCAGTGCTTATTAACATAGTTGGTGCTTTAAAAATAATTGCTGGTTGATTATCTTGATCTCTTCCAATTCTGATTTTTCATAGAATGTTCATTTCTGGGTAAGAACGCAGTGTTATGTTTGTGGGCAAGTGTATGAGCATGCAAAGGTAAATGAATGAGCTATATGACCTTATAGGTTAGGGGAAGTCTACCTTCTAGGGCCCATGTTTCCTTATCTATAAAATGAAGGAATGGGAAGTGGTATGGTACAGTAGAAGTAGCAGCAAATCTAGAGTCAGAGATTCTAGATTCAATTGCTGCCTCTAATAATGACTACCCATGACATTTGCTACTGGTATGACTTTGGGCAAGTCACTGAATCTTCCTGTCTTCACTTTCCTCATCAATCTAATAAGGGTGTTGGACAGATTGGCCTCTGAGGTCCATTTCAGATCTGGATCTATGCTCTTCTACTTCCACTTTGCATGCATTTAAGGGAGGGGAGTGTGTGTGCTTGTGGGCAGTAGATCAGTGGGTGAGCATATGAGCAGAATTGGGTAGGTGTATTATATGACCTTGAAAGTAAATTGCTTCACTTTTTAGGTTGCTTCTACTATGAAACAAGGGAGTTGGAGATCAGTGGTATAGTAGAAAGATTAGTGACTCTACATTCAGATGATGTGGATTCAAATTCTGTTTCTGCTGCTTACTACTCATGCAACCTTAGCCAAGTCACTTTCCTCATCTGTAAAATGAGGGGAAGTGGTAGACTAGGTGGCTTCTAAGGTCCCTTCCACCTCAAGATTTATGATTCTCTGATCATATGACTAAATGGTATCTGAGGCCTCTTCTGGCTCTAAATACCTGCTTCTATGATGCTCAAAATATGTACAAGTAATGCAAACTATAATATAATTATACATGGGAAATCGAAAATCTACATGTTCAAATGAGGAAGTAATTAATCACTTTCACCTGGGTGAAGACAGTAGCACAGGGGATAGAGCACTGGGCCTTGAGTCAGAAAGACCCAAGTTCAAATGCAGCCTCAGACACTTATTGGCTATGTGACCTTGGAAAAGTCACAGCCTCTGTTCATCTCAGTTTCTCCAACTATAGAATGGGAATAACAATAGTCTCTACAAAGTACTTAGCACAGTGCTTAGCACATAGTAGGTGCTATATAAATGCTAGATATTATTACTATTAATATTAAAGTTATATGAAACAAAGCTCCCTGAAAGAGGTGGCATTTGAGTTAGACTGAAAAGCATTAGTAGAAATTGGACACAGGTAGACCTCTGAGTTCACATGGTGGGAGGCAAGGAAAGGGAAGGTATTCTGAGTATAAGAATATGCTAGAGAGATAGCCAGGGGCCATCTCCAATCATCCTGATGTGGCCATTCTGGCCACTAGACCCAGATGGCTCCAGAGGAGAAAGTGAGGTTGGTGACTTTGCACAGATCCTCCGTCACTTAAATCCAATTCATGTGCATGTCATAGCATCACCTCCATGATGTCATGGCCCTTTTTGAGAATGAAGGACAAACAATAACAACACCAACTGTTTCACAGAATGTTAATATAAATATTCTAAAGTATGATTAAGAAATCCCTAAATGACAGGTCTGTGAAGATAAAAGAAAGTTTAGTTCTCAACCCATGGTTTTGTTTTCACTATACACCTTTAAGATTTTGAGGTCATTACCATGGATAACTCTAACAAAATTTCTCATCAAATATTCTTGGGTACCACTGTCAGCAACAGAATCCTGGGTTTGTACAGCTCTGAATTCAAATGGCATTTCTAATGTTCACAAAAGAATCAAAAAATTAATATCTTACTTGACTATATTTAGTACACTCAGGTACAGCGGGGAAATCTAAAATTAGAAGAATGAGTTTCTGTCATCAAGGGACTTACATTCTATTGAGCATGATGAAACATAGATCCTATAATAACTACTGGTTTGAGTCTTAACTATGATAATCTTTGTTGTAGGAAATCAAAAGAGTTTGTTGTAGGTTCAAATGAAAGGCTCCATGAAAAAGGCGAAATGGGGTATGTTCTTTCAAGAGAGGGAGAGAAATGACCTCTCAAAGATTAAAATGACCAGAATAACTTTAAGCGTAGTCTTGTCCCATTGTTAAGAGATAAAATAGATTGTACTGCGGCCAGAAATACACACACACACACACACACACACACACACACACACACACACACACA